>NW_027518706.1:1235000-1407500 GCF_043159265.1 Tasmannia lanceolata | reverse complement strand
CATTTAACATAATGGCAATGGATAGGTTGTATTCTCAGTAAATGGTAAGAATGACAGAAGTGATGGCAAGGTTCTGGAGTGGGTTCGATTGTTGCTCAATCTGGAACGGCGGATAAAACTGAGAATTGGAAGTCTTAGTTTGGGTGAATGGATTTAAACCAAAGGAAGGTTTCTTTGATGCATTCTGGGAATAAGGATACGCTTTTGCTATTTTGACAATGAGTCCACAAAGGAAACCATTCTAAAAGTAATAATTAAGGTTTCAGGAAGGAAATAATGGTTATCTGATTCAAATGGTTGATGGGTCACCCACAACCATTAATGAGGCTCTGATACCAATGGAGGTAAGTCCAGTTTGCACGACCAATGTTTTAATAATGGGGCAAACTCACCTTGTTTTACATTCTTTAACCAGCTGTCAAAGGCTATTATATTCCCAACCCTCATCGGCGAATTAAAAAAAAACAAGATCAATTCGCCTTATTAACAAAACATGGTTATTCGGATAACAGTAGCCTGGAGAGAGTTAACGCATAGTGTAAAGACACGGAGAAAGAGGGTGAAATTAAACTTGTAACCCTGAAGGCGTGAGGGAATTGGAGACTTTTAGAACTTAGTCTTTTAATATGTAATTGATTTAGAAAAATATGATAGTCGGTTTACTAATGTAAATTAAAACTTCCAAGGTTTTTTTTCAATTGCCCCTTAAGGAAGAGGGCTCCTCTATTTATAGTTTGGTATAGATGACTCAAACAACATAAAAGTACCAATCCGTTGAATGGTGAGATAAAAAAAACACATTGGCAATATCTAATGCGATACAGAAAAGGTTGAGAAAATCCACACAGCATTTAATACCCAACGACAATGGGTCCAGAATGCACATTCATCGGACACAATGGCGATACGAGATCTAAGGCAGTCGGGGCAACTTGAGTGCCCGAAGGTTCATGCATCTGGGTTGCTAAAGCTGTAAGAATGCTTTTGAACTTAGAATCATTTGCTAAGATGATGATGAACATTGATTTTTTTATATGGTGAAATATACAAATGTAGCAATGAGCAAGTTGTTCATATCAGACCCATCAAAAAAAAAGTTGTTCATATCAGAGTTCCCGCTACAACAGCATCACCTATAGTTACAGCCCCCTATCCCCTATGGAATAGAATTTCCTAATAAGTAGTTCTTAACTTCTTGCCTATTGACCCCCACTTCGAGCCAGAATGTTTGCATCCATCTTTACATGTTTGAATGAAACCTACAACCAAGGATTTAAATGTCGGTTTCGGTGCCGGTTTGGCCACAACCAAAACCAAAAATTTTTGGTTTCAGTCAAAATTTCGGCCGAAATCATGTAAAATTCAGAAAAACAATTTCGGTATTGTACAAAATTTCGGCCAAAATTTCAGCCATTTCGGTGGAAATCTAGTAAATTTCGGTGAAATTTTGGATTTATTTACTTTGGGTGTTCCGGCCGAAATCTGAAATTTCGGTATTTCGACCGAAATTTAAAACCATGCCTGCAACCTAGATGTGGTGTCTTGTGCCTCCTCCAAAATATCAATGATCTTCAAAGAAATCTTGCTCTCTGCTTGGATGCACTTGATTACGCTCAAGGACCCTCTCTCAACAATGAGAGCCTAAAAATGTTGCCTCAAACAGCTTGAGATCATGCCTAAATAATATTACTTATGCTTCTGTTGCATTCATAACTCCAAGATATCCAGATTGCACCAATCTCACATTTTATTCGTGGCCTTTAATAATTCCACCAATTCCTGCAGGAACCCTATTACTGACACTCGACTTAACGAAAATTGCATCTTTAAGGACCACCCTACTGCGAAAGGAATCACTTATCAACTACCCTATTCTCTTGAACTCTATTGTCAATGCAGAACTCCCACATCCTCATTATTTGAGGACTCTATACCTTTGCAGTGAGGTGTTTTACAGACAATGCCCAAAAGGCTACAAAATTGAAGATGATTTCCTTCATCTATTGATGCTTCTTCTCTTCCACTTGAAGATCATTTTTTGCGTTATTTCCAGATCCTCATCGTCGCCAAATAAATAGCTTAAAATTGTTCTCCCTCTAACCGACCATGGTGCAAAGGCCCACAATCCCACCAGTTTTGTGAAGGACCGTCTAAAAAGCGCTAATATACACCAGAGCTTCAAACCCACTATATAAAGTAACATGAGGTAACTTACTTTTTCTTTTGCTTGTAGCAGATTGCGGACTTTTGGGTAGCATCCAGTTCATGCTTATCAGATGATCAACAATTAAGATCTTAATCAATCAAGTTGTCCAGTAGAAAGCAACAACCCAAAGAGGCTCAAAACGTGACCAAAGGCTGGATATAGAGGCCTGACGGTCGTATGAAAGTGCAATCTATAGTAGAATGATTCACTACAATTCCCCCCCACTAACATTGTTTCCTCAAAAATCCTTGAAAAGGAAGCTACTGACATCTCCTCTCCAAGAAGTTCCTGCACAATGTAGATCTTTAGGACACGCCACTACTATGTCTCACATAGCAGTCGGATGCTGACATGATGTGTTAGGGACTTCATATTGGTTTAATAATTATTTTTGTATCATTCAAAAAAAATTCTTCGTTTTTGTATATAGGACTTTTATCTTAGTATTTTGCTATATTAGAACCTAGATGTGGGGGTTGTCCACATCACCTAAGGCCACACCACCTCACACCCAACTTCATTGAACACTTGGACCATATTAGCCTTATGTGAGTAGTATTTATTTGCGACTTAGTACGGGAATTTAAGCCATTCATCAATGACTTATGACTTAAAACGCTTATATCCTATTAGTTTTTTATAGGACCCACTCACTTGAGGCAAATCTCACCTATAAATATCCTTTAACAACCCTAATTGGGAGATTATTCAAGAAGCATCAAGAGGAGGAGAAAAAACCCATGCCAAAGTTAGGGTTTCCTCTCTTCTTTCTCTTCCCTTCCCTTCTTCCCTCTTTCTTTCTCAATCTCCCGCCTCCTTTCTTCCTCCTTTATTTTTCCTCCTCCCCTCCTTTCTTTTCCTCCCTTTCTCCCTATTCCAATCTCACGGTTTTCCTAGGGGAAAACCGTTGAAAACCGCAAGAATGGGCTGCACCTGAAGACTGCCAAGCCCATTGTTTCCCTTCTTTCCTTCCCATCTTTCTTCCTCCTTTCTCACTGTTAAAGTATAAAAGATTAAATAACGCCTTCTCCAACAGCTTAAGCTTTTGGAGTAACTGGTCGTTTCACACTTAGTCCCTTGCAACACTCCTTCCCCTACCACCTACCTATCTCTTCTCTGCCATATTATTACTATTCTTAGGTTGTCAAGGTAAGCTTTTTAGTGTGATTTGAATAAATCTGAATGCTTGGTCTGATTGGTGGCTGGTTTGAGTTATCTTGATTGGAAAAATTAACTCATTCAGCTCATAAGTCCAGAATTACTAGTAAACCTCCAGGTTTGCACCACAGTCCTTATTGGATGCAACTCGAAATAAGGCTGGATAGGATGCCTTCAAAGGAATATTGCATTGTCGCTACATCACTGATCAGGTCCCCCAAAGTCCTCAGCAACCTTGCAAATAGCTCTCTATATCCCATGGCCTAGTGCTAACATCCCCTGGATTCCAACCACCCCAACCTCCCCATAGTTTCTTGTTATATTCACCCTCCATAGGCTTCCCTCTTCCTCACTGATCCTCCATAGCAGTTTTCCTAGGAACGGTCTATTAATGACTCGCAACGACCTAATACCCAAAGATGACATAATTGTTGCAATCCAAGTGAGGAAAAATCCTAGAGAAAGATTTGAGTCGATTAGAGTGACAACAATGGTCAACCAGTAGTTGAAGGATTTTCCTGCTTAAAATGTTGTTCCCACTTGAGAATCTCGTGATTCCGAAACTCACAAGGACCGTTGCTTCAGGTTCCCACCACTTATAATAACAGAGAAGTCGATAAAAACCCAATTTGCATTTTTTTTAACAGGTAAAACAGTTCACAGTACTATAATGCACCTATTCTAAGTAAGTCCACCCTAATAGCAATTTATACATGTTGACTAATGATGCAGGAGCATCCCCTCGGCATTTGAAATTGGTCCATATGGCTCCTTTAGAGTAGAGTTTCCTTCATTTGGGCCCTTGCTTATATAATGCTTGGCATTGTTATTTTAGTAGCTTTATTTCTTTTAATGGCATTTTCCAACATTAGGGGTAGTTTAGGGATGTAATGTTGTATTAGGGCTATGTTATAAAGCCCTGTCTTTCCTCTCTCACATTTAGTTTTTGATGATTTGAGATTTAATAGAGAATTTTCTCTTTTGAGAGAGCTTGGCTCCTCTTGTATTTTCATCTTCTTCCTTGAGATAATGGAGTTCCAAGCTATTGAATGTAGCTTTTCTTCCATTTCTCCCATCTAAACTTGTTGAATGCAAGAATTTTATTTCGCCGACTCCGCGCTTGTTTGAACCTCGTGCGTCCCCTCGCTTGTGGTAAGATCGAGCTCCTTATCCCTTAAAAAAAATCCTCCTAAAAAATATAGGTTTACTTTCAGCACAATCTAGAAATTACGCCGCCGATCCCGCTCTACATCAAATTGGTATCAGAGCTTTGGCGAGCGAAATTTTCCAATTTTGCAGTCTTTGGGACAAACATATGATAAGATTTGGAGCAGGCAATCGGCACATTCTATTTGTTTGATAGTATTTCCTATGAAATTTTGATCTCAAAACCTCATGCATGCTGCTGTTTACAAGGCTGAAAGTAGGGTTTTCTTTTTCTTGCTGTGTTTTCTATCGGACTCTACCCTTGTTGTCCTATTCTAGCACACTACTACAGCAGATCTGAAGGTCCTCATCACCGATCTAGGTTTGAGTTGTTGAAGAATGTGGAATTAGAATTTCTGTGGATCAAAGGTTGTTCTGGAGTCAGCAAAACATAATTACTGAGTAGTTTAATGTGCATGTGACCTAGCTATATACAAGTTGTGGAGTTCTAATGTGCTTGTTGCAGTGATTTCAAGATATTTCCCTGCATGTCCTTGTAAATTTCATAGGCCACATCTCTTTTGGTTGATCCGAATCAGTTTAAGAATGCCTCTCTGAAGATGATTTCGGGAACTGAAGTTTAGGTGTTTGAGTAAATTCCTCACCCAGTCCTCGGATACCACTATTATCTCATTCCTGTGTTAAGGAGATTACATTGCATTGGAGTTGGAATTGGAAGTGCAAAATTGCTGAATTCGTGAGATCCTTTGGATCAACTGAGCATTTGGACAAATCTGGTTTTGAAACATTCCATTGATTCTGCATGCTTCTATGGGTTAATTGCATTAGCAGTTAATGAGTTAAGAAGGCCGATTTCAATAAAGCCTAAATGTGTTCAGACATCAGAGAAAAGGATCTTTTTTTTTTGGGCCCAGTAGCTACTTGTAATAATGTCAATGAGAATTGCTTGCATCCAACCACAACACCTACAGTGACTTGGTAAAAGCTAAGAAGCACTAAGAGTAGAAACGTCCCAAGTCAACCCAAAAGGTCACTAATACTAGATGGCATTGAGGGACTTGGAGACATGCACATGTTGAACCTTAGTAGCCTTTGCATGTTGGGTATTATCTGGGGCTAATGAATGTGATTCAATTCAAACTCTAGAGAAACTGCTGGGTCTGAATTTTACCCGAACTAGAAATAAGTCACACTTGTGCCATTGTTACAGTTCTGATAATAATCTCTGGATTGATTTTGGTCTTTAATTGAATGCACGTTTGGACTATGTTCTTGATATCTTGGATGATCACTAGCAGAATTACTATTATGGGCTGAATCCCAAGCAGACCCAAATATCATGCTCATTCTCACACCAATTATGCCACATCAAAGGCTTCTCGTAAACCTGTAATGCAGTGGAACCAATTAGCCAACAGATCCTAAGAATTGAGGCCCCAACAGCTACCCACCCAACAAAGGCCATTACCCATAGACCGTTCATCATTTCCATTGACAACAAAATCAGTCCTTGAAGGCCAGCCAATTAAAAGGGTAGGTGAGGTGATCTGACAGCTCATCAACCCAACTGCTGAATCTGCTCTTAAAGAACTGTCGTTGTGTTACATTTGAAAGCTTACTCTCTTCTATCAGATCCATTGGAACCAAACACCAAGAATCAGTACATGGATTTTTTTAACATTGCCCAGTGACAAGTTTGGTACAAGCTAATTCAGTAGCAGAAATTTCCTGCTTGGAAATGATCTTGGTAAGGTTAAGCTGATAGAAACCTTAAGTTTTGGTGCAATTATGGCTTTAATTTGGTATCTTGATTGACGTCTCCTCAATATTAATGTGCTGAATTGATAAGTTCATGATTTCTATTTGCTGTTAGACACTTTGGTTTAGTTCAAGAGGAAGATTCTTGTTAGTGATGGTACCACATTCGGTGCTTTGAGCAGAAATTTCAGTTTGCTTGGCTATTCTTGATGTCATACATTGTTGATGATTGAAAGTTTCCTATTGGTATTTTGTTAGCTGCTAGGCATATACTATTCATATCTGTAGTTGGCTGCTATTGTGTGTGATTGATTTGGCATGGATCAGCTGAATTATTATCCACCTCTTGATCAATTGTTGGAATATGGGAAGACGCAAGATGCACTACTTGAAGAAATACTTGGCAGTAGTAGAAAATGGGATTGGATTGCTTCTCATCACAACCGGCCCCCTCCACCGAAGAAGAAAACTTTTCAAGAAGGGGAGAGGATTCGAAAGAAAGAGAAAGTGCCGAGGCAGACAGTCCCGAGGCATGACTTTCATTCTTACAGTGACCGGCGACTTGATTCATGTGTTGAAGATAGCATTCCCAAAGTCTATGGGAGCATGGAAGATCAAGAAATGTTTGAGTGGGAACTAGTTGTTGATGGGGTATTTGAATCCAATCAAGTACCAATGAAAGAGCAAGTTGCCATGGTGGTTTCCAAATTTCAAGACCGGGTTATGGATTGGTGGTGCTCTTTGACATACCGCGCCGTAGAGAACTTAATAAAGCACCAATCAACTCATGGGCTGAATTGAAAAGGGAAATTACAAGACATTTCCTATCTTTTGATGACCAAATTCGGTTGAAGCAGAGACAAAGGAATGCAAGGGCCACTCTTCCACCATCACAGCCACATGGGGTACATTCTCACCCTCATTCCATTACTAGTTCCTTCACTACTCGTGATCATGATGACTACAGCGAATATTCCAAAAGTACAATGCCTATGCAAGAAGGTGATGAAATGGATGAGAAATGTGATGAAAGTGAAGAGGAAATCAACCATGATCGTCCATCACTAGCAGAAAGCCAAGAAGAAGCTAAAGAAATCATTATTCTGGAGCCTGATGATGGCATAGAGCTTGATGAGGCTGGTGTCACTAGTGATGAGCTAGAAGTGGCTTCTAACCATATTGAAGATGAAGATGAGATGCATGAAACTATTGGGCAGCAAGTACACTTGGAGCTAAGTAATGAAGATGATGTCCAAGTTACTTCTATGATTTGCATTGATGATGGACATACCAATCATGATGAGCTTGAAGAAGAGACCAATGACATTCTAGAGGAAGATGTCAGTAATGAAGAAGTTGATGAATTGGGAACAGTTGAAGAGTACTTTGAAGATGGGAATGAAGAGTTTGGTAACTATGCTTCTATGGTGGACATTCTTTCATTTGATAGCTATGAAAGAGAAGGTGGAGCAAATGAAGAGCTTGAATTGTTTCCGATGACTGATATGAACATTGGTTTAGAGAGTGTTTATGAGGCAGATATTAAAGATGCTACTGGGAATGCACAAGGACCATCATTCTGGGATGAGGATTCCAGCGGGGATATCTTGGAAAGACATGTATGGAACAATATGAGGACATTGTTAGCAATGACAGTGAGGCTAACTTTTTCTATTATGTGGACTTAAAGGTTCTACCCACAGATGCCAGTACACTTCGTGATGCAGTTTATGAGGTGTATCCCATGGCCATGCACCATAGACCTTTTACCATGTTATCCTTCCACCATTTCATGGGTTTGCACTTGAGATCTTTCATAGATCACACTATCTATAGAGAGGTTGTTCCAAGTCACAGCCCGATGATGATGGGTGACTACCAAGGGAATAGTAGCAAAAACCGAAACATGGTTATTTTTGTGTTTGACCCCGGTGGAGTCTCATTCCTGCGGCCGATGGGAACTCGAGACAAGTTCTTTCAAGAAGGGGAGTTTGATGCAGGAGCATCCCCTTGGCATTTGAAATCGGTCCATATGGCTCCTTTAGAGTAGAGTTTCCTTCATTTGGCCCCTTGCTTATATAATGCTTGGCATTGTTATTTTAGTAGCTTTATTTCTTTTAATGTCATTTTACAACATTAGGGGTAGTTTAGGGATCTAATGTTGTATTAAGGCTATGTCATTTTACAACATTAGGGGTAGTTTAGGGATCTAATGTTGTATTTTCATCTTCTTCCTTGAGATAATGGAGTTCCAAGCTATTGAATGTAGCTTTTCTTCCATTTCTCCCATCTAAACTTGTTGAATGCAAGAATTTTATTTCGCCGACACCGCACTTGATTGAACCTTGTGCGTCCCCTCGCTTGTGGTAAGATCGAGCTCCTTATCCCTAAAAAATCCCCCCAAAAAAATATAGGTTTAATTTCAGCACAATCTAGAAATTACGCCGCCGATCGCGCTCTACATCAAATAACGATCTAATTTGAGGCATACTGTTATAATTTGTCTATCAAAATAACAAATTAATTGTTACATAAATAATTAGAAAAAAGAAACAAATAGTGAATTAATTGAACTAGCAATCCAAGCGAAGATGCATACATGGGCATGACTCGCATTGGCAATGTGATGATTCATCATTATCCTCCTCTTGTGGTTTGATGCTGCAAGAATCTCGGCAACTTCGACAGCTCTTGAGTACTTTCTTGAGACGCTTGTATTCCACATGAGAGCATTTGTCAAAAAACCTCTCCTGATCTCCATGGAGATACTCTGTAAATGTCTCCCCAAACTTCATCTCGATTTTAAATGTATATAACTGAAATCTGAATGTGTTTTCAAGGAAAAAAGAAAGAAAAATTTTCAGGAAATCGCATCTAGAAATTCCAACTTTTAAAACCCTAGCAAATCAGAAAATACGTATAACTCACACAATAGGGGAAAAAAAACCAAGATGTGAAAAACTCTATTTCTCAAACCCTAATTGAAACCCTAGCAGATACAAGAATCACAAATTGAGAAGAAGAAGAAAAAAAACTAAATAAATTTTGTATTTTCAGATCGTAGATGCTTATTAGGGGATCTGAATAATCTCTGAGATCGGGATAAAAGATAAATTTCACTTCTTATGAAACAACTTGGAGAATTCAAAAGATTTGAGGAGTTGGAATGGATCTTAGCAGATAAAAGCATCAGATTTATCAAAGAATATGAATTATTTTCTAGGTTGAATAATTAGAAATTTCAAACCTTACAAACATACAAGATCAGATAACGCAAACTAATACATAGACCTTCCAAAATATTCCAATATCAGAGACTTTGAATTATTGCAGAGAATAAAAAGGTGGAGATTCTCCCTTCCAAAACCCTAAAATCGAATGGAAAAAACAGAAAAGATGAAACCCTAGAGGAGAAAAGAAGAGGATATAACGTGATGAAATAAGTTTCAGATAACAAAACCCTAGAAAAACGCAATCTTTCGAAACTACATAAGAAGCGTAAGCCTCCCGCCTTCCTCGGTTATTTATGAATCTCTCACGCGGTTGCGTTTGAACCGGGGAACCGTATTTTATATGATGTGTGGCCGTAATATGAACCCGTATTTTTCAAAAAGTACAGTACGGATTACACCGTAGGATGATCCAGAGCGTCTATTTGATGGGCCACAACGTAAATTGGTTGTGCTGGATGATCTTAGCCCTCCAATCTATAGATGAACTTCATATTATGAGGGTTGGGTTCATACTATGGAAGTAATTTTTTGGGCACAACCTGTTTACATTGTGGCATTCGTACAGGCCTACGGTGTGAGCCTATACGAGGTTACACCGTATAAAATCTCTTGTGGCCCATATTTTAAAAAAGTACGATACGGCCTACATCATAAGATGATCCAAACCGTCCATTTGTTGGGCCACAACGGAATTAGGTTTTGCCCCATAAATCATTTCCATAGCAAGATCCTAGCCCTCTAAAAAGTTTCCTTAATGTGCGATCCCATTATAGATCGGAGGGTTGGGATCATCCAATGGGGATGGTTTTAGAGGCATAACCTAATTCCATTGCGGCAAAACAGATGGATGGCTTAGATCATCTTATGATGTGGGTTCTCCCTTACTTTTTTAAAAAAAATACGGGGTTATACGGCCACACATCAAGATTTTATATGGTGTCATGGTGTGTGCACATAAGTTCAGTATTTTTTGACAAGTACAACAAGACCCACTTCAAAAGATGATCCAACCCGTTCATTTGTTGGGCGGTTGGGCCCCAATTAGGGTGCAACTCGGTCAGGTTGGGTCGGGTTGAGGCCAACCCGACCCGAGTTCCAACCCAGCGAGGTTCAGCCCAACCCGACCCGATGAACCCTTTTTGCCAGCCCAAACCCGAGTTCAACCCGACCCAACCCCTTTATTTTAAGCTTAAAAAATAAAAAAAAGTTTATTAAAAATGTCGGGGTCACTCGGGTCAGGTTGCCCAAGCCCCCAACCCGAACTCAAACCAACCTGACTTTTTTCCGGGTTGAACCTGTTGGGTTCGGGTTGAGCCCGCCCAAGTTGCACCCCTAGCCACAATAGACAAGCTACATTAGAGATCACTTCCATAGGATAATCATAACCCTGCGATCTGTAGAGGGATTGCGCATTTTGGAAACATCTATATATCGGAGGGTTAGGATCCTGCTATAGAGATGATGTAAGGGGAAAAGCCTATTGATGTGGTGGCCCAACAAGAGAACGGTTTGGATCATGCTATGAGGTGGGCTCCACTGCAATTTTCAAAAAAATAATGTACTCCACACCCGCACATCAAATAAAAACTTTGAAGAGTAAACTTTAAGAAAAAAAAAATTAGAAAAAAAAAAAAAAAAAGCGGTTTGTTAGAGGGAGAGAGGGCGGTTTGTTAGAGGGAGAGAGGGAGGAAACAACGAGGAAAAAAAATGGGGTCCAAACGATGCGTAAGAAACCCGTACGCATGTGGAAAAAGACATGCGCGTTGATTCAATGAGAAGCTAGGGTTATGGTGCGATGACTGACACATTTAGGCCCACACTAGCTCTAGTAATTAGGTTTATCCCATATCATATGTTGTTGGGTTACGAAACGAGTACCTATTCATAGTTTGTGGGTGCAAAAATCTAACACTCTACTTATATAGGAGAGACGGTATTAATGTTGGGTGAAGAGACGGAGGGAAGAAGGGATCTGAGTTACAAACTACTCATAGACAACAGGAAAAACAAAATACAAGTTGCACGTCGATGTGTGTAGATCATTCTCTACAACCCTCTATTCTTGCACTTATGCACTTAGATTCTGGTAATTACTCGTCAGTTGCTTTGCAACTGTCTCTTCAACACGTGGATGGATTAGCCCAACCCCTGTCTAGGTGTTTGGAATTACGCACGCGTTCTACCATCGTGGTGCTTGATTAGTGTTCGTGCCTTCAATATATTTTAATACAAATCTTCAAAAGTTAATGGTTTTTGAATTTCTAATCGAATTGCTCATAATAGAACATTTCATAAATAAAGTAGCAGAGTTTACGACCCGGCTGCCAACATGAACCCTACCCTCCTCTTTTATCCTGGCTTGGGACAGACTGTGAAAAACACAGGTGGAGTTTAGGAACATAACAGAGAACATGGTCTTAGATAGGCTAGAATTGAAGAAAATAATCTATGTAGAAGAACCCAGGTAGTGTCAGGATTAAACGTAGTCAGTTTGAACCGGGTAGATCCGTTTACTTTCTTCATGAAAATTTTCTAGAGGATTCATTAGCCAACCCCAACTAAGTTGGGACAAAGACTTAGTTGAGTTGTGTTGCTTATAATAGAACATATGTGCTTCAATAAATATTTCCCATTCAAAATGTTCTTCATACTTAGAAGTGACTCACTATATTTAATCAAGACTTTCATCTCGTGGATTTTTAGGTGATGACTTATGTCAAACTTTCGAATCGAAGCCTCAATCGTACTGGCAAGCCTTGATATTGCATGCGCCATTAACTTTTCTTTTGATTTTTAAATTTAGGGTTAAACATTGCCCGGGAACGCTTGAGTTTTTTTTTTTGTTACTTTGCTCTTCCATTGCTGATGTTTTTTGTTTGCTCCTTCAAAGAACTTGAAATTTAGTCTTGGCCGCTCAAATAAGATGGGGAGAGGCTCTCATGACCATTCATCTAGAATGACGGGCGAAGGCTCTGAAGGTACTCAACTGGCTGAAATTGCTTATAAGAGGTCATGAGAACTTCGAGGTGCATCACCTAATTATCTTAGTATTTTGATTTAATGGCCATTTTCTCATTGTTTCTCTTATTACAGGCAAGCCCTCGAAAATACCTTTCAGAAGCCCCGAAGTTGTTGTGGCTAAAGTTGCAGCTCTGCTGTTGCAAATGCTTTTCCCTACCGATGATTCTCTCATTAAGTAGTCAATATGGATGAGACAAACATTTGTAGCATTCGATCTACATAGGATTTACTTGGTAGAATAGTGATACATAATATTTGGTTGCCAATCTCATAAGAGTAATGGGAGGGGTGTCGTTCCCAATATAGAAATAGAAAAGAGAGAGGAACAGAGATAGAGAGCGATAAAAAGCAAAATTCTACCTACCAAATTCTTCATTTTTTGAGAAATTTGTCGTGCAAACTACAAGTAGGGAACATGGGTGACACATCGCCAGACAAGCAATGATTGTGGTTGAATCTTGTTTAATTGTCTCTAGGGATTGCAAAGCTAAATTGGAAACCAAATATCATAAAGTTACCATAAAAGCATTTTTTACGTGGGAAATCCTTGAGGATGCCGGCTTGTGGCAACCAAACAGTCCCAGTGTAAAGAGAAGAGAAATTCACCAAAGAATAAGACCAGAGAATACATTATTAGAGGCAATGCCCATTGATGTCTTCAGACTACACAATCGAAATGTTGGAAGAAGAAACAGAGACAAGAAGGGATTTAAGTTACATACTACTCCTAGATAAAAGAAAATGATACACGTTGTATTTCTATGTGTGTAGATCCTTTTACACACCTCTCTCTTCTTGTATTTATATACATCGATTCTGATAGTTGCTTATCAACTACATTGCAACTATTTATTCAACACATGGATAGATTAGTCCAACCGTTGTCTAGGCGTCTGAAATTACACACGTTCTATCCCCACGGCGCTTGATTAGTGCACCTCTTCGGTATCTTTTAATTTGAATCTTCAGCAACTAATGGCATTCGAATTTTGAATCGAAATGCAAATAATACGGCATATGTCTTTTAATAAATATTTCTCAATCGAAATGTTCTTCATACTTACTGTCTCGTATTTTTAGGTAATGAATTATGTCAAACTCCTGAATTGAAGCCTCTTTCATAAAGGCAAGCCTTGATGTTTTGTGCACCATTAACTTTCCTTCTGAAATTTGTATATTAGGGTGTAAACAGAATCAAACCCCATAATCAAATCTTCTTTCCATATGGAGTGTAAGGAACCCATTGTTTAACCTCATCCTCGAGGGCACGGTTCCATTCCACCTAAAAAACTGAAAAAGAGAAAGAGAAAGAGAAAAATACTCTCAATCATTTCCATATCTTAACTTCATTAGTTAATAAGTAATGATCAGGTGCGACACACCGGATCAGATTTCTTATGCAGTTTCGCGGAAGCCATTTCATGGCTCATTTTTGTAGGAGAGAACAAAAGGGCTTTCCTGGACTGGCTGTTGCATGAGAGGGCAGCCACATAAGCTCACTTTTCAACAGATTTTGTCGTATTATCTGATGTAGCTGATCTCTCATGCAACAGCCAATCCGCGAAATGCCTTATGCGACAGTCCCTAGCAAATCCCTTACATTTTTACATGGTGATTGTGTTGGAAAATTTGTAGAGGGTACTGTTGATGATAGAAAACAGAAACTTGTTGCTTCAAGGCGTGATATCACTTTCCTTAAGACAAGATTCGCCCCCACTAGTAGTGTGCAAAGGGGATCCGCGAATGGCCTCCAAGATACAATGAAGCCTAGTAGGGAAGCCCTACTAATGTTTGATGACGCGTAGCACTAGCGGAATTAAACCCGAAATGCCCTTCTGAAATTTCAAGCCTTAGAGAAATCTCTAGATTCTGTTTCTGGAGAAAAACAGTATCTAGAACAGTAAACAAAAGAAAAAAAAAAGTATGTAGAAATACTTGGGGATTTTTGTAGGAGTGTAGAAGAGAGTGTAAAGTCAGTCAGAATTGCCAATTCGATTTCTATCTGAAATGACTGAAGTTTGCACATTTTTTATAGACCATCTGGTGTCTTTTCAGTGTGAAAAACACCTCTACAGGGCACCTTTCCAGAATGTTTGAAATCTGACCGTTAGATCGCACCCATTGATATTGAACGGTCCTGATCGATCCTAGATGTGACTGTTGGCTTGAGTAAAACCTCTCTCCAACCCAGTCATCGTTAGATCAACCATCTATGGTGTGGATCGCACCCCCTTGGCACATGACCGTTGGGAAAAGGGACACAACCCATTTGATCACACCCTTTGACCGTTGGAGTCATGGGCCCGTTGGGCCGACCGTTAGGCCCGAACCGAAACGGGCCCACCGTTAGGCCCGAACCGAAGCCCAACCCAACTGAACCATTCGGCTTGATGGGCCTGCGAACCATTTGACCCACCCATCCGACTGGTCCACCTTTATCTTGATCCAACGGTGCAGATCAAATCTGGAAAAATTAAAGGCTCCAATCGCTCCTCGCGACGTTGCGTACGTGCGAAGTGCAAAGTGCGCCTAAAAAAGCGCCAATAAAGCGCCACTATGCGCCCTATAGCCCATTGCCCACGCCGCGCGCGCGCGTGCGCTTGTGCGAACGGTGCGTTGCACCGTCCCGCGGGTCCAACCATGGGTTCAACCCAATGTGCAATCAACAAGAGTTAGAAAAGGTAGTGCTTTATAAGCCCTTCTCTTTCTTTTCTCTCATCCGATGTGGAACTATCTTTTCAACTACACTTCTACATCCTTTTGTAAAAGCAAATATTTCCAAGAAAACATTTTCTTTTTCCCAAACGCTTTTGATAAAACATTTTCCAAAACACTAAAACATGTAATATACATGATTTTGAAAATGCAAAATCACTAACAATCCCCCACCATTTCAAAATCAAAGAAAATTTTCTCATCAGGCTTGGAAATCTTATGCATAGATGAAGGTATCTCTCGATTTGAACCTTCAATTAGTGAGGACATATCAAAGTTAACCAGAATTGCATAGTAGACGTATCTTTGAACTAGCTATTCTATTTGGTTAACCGGATACGTCTCACACACAAGATTTCACCTCTTTGGGCAATTTCTAAAACCGACACATGTACTGGCCTTGTGTCCATATCTTGGTTTCATGAGCGCTCTAGAGACTAGCCAGGTCTCATAGGAAGCGGCACCACTTCCACACTCACATAGGTAGGCTTATCAAGAGTGCCCCTGTAACTAAAACACTCCAACACTATATTATAAGCCTATTAAGAGTTTAAATACTCAGCCTTCTCCTTTTAAACATTACAGGTACCAAGCACTTTACCTTGGGATGGCAAATAATACAGATTATAGTGCTTGCAATCACTCCATATGATGTACTTGGACTCATTGAACTCAAGACTTGATGTTTATTCAAGTGTTGAGTTGATGTTCCATCATTGGTGACTATTGGTTAATGGCTTTAACCCCATCCCTAATGATGTTTTACACACCAGATCTCTTGCAAGAGCTTTAGTGAATGGATCGGCCAAGTTTTGGCTCGATCTCACAAAATCAATAGTTACTACTCCATTAGTAAGTAACTCTCTTATAGCACTATGTCTAAGTCCTATATGTCTGGACTTACCATTATAAACATGATTATATGCCCTTGATAGTGTGGCCTGACTATCACAATGGACATAAATCGATGGCATTGGTTTAGACCATAACGGAATTTCCAATAACAAATTCCGAAGCCATTCCGCCTCTTTACAGCATGCTGCCAGAGCTATAAACTCTGCTTCCATAGTTGAAGTTGTTATGCATGTCTGTTTCTTAGAGGCCCAGGAGACTGCTCCCCCACCAAGGGTGAAATCCACCCACTGGTTGATAAATGGTCTATACGCTCAGTTATCCAACTAGCATCAGAGTATCCTTCTATTACAGTTGGATACCCACTATAACATAAACCATAGTCTATAGTTTTCTTTAAATATTTTAAAACTCTATAGACTGCATTCCAATGAGAAAAACTAGGATTACTGGTAAACCTACTAAGTTTACCTACAGCATATGCTATGTCTGGCCTAGTACAAGTCATAGCATACATAAGACTACCAATTACACTAGCATACCCTAGTTGAGAGATAGTCCTGCCAGTATTAAGATACAACTTTATATTTGGGTCAAAAGGTGTTGAAATGGGTGAACATTCAAAATGGTTAAACTTTTTAAGAACTTTCTCAATATAATGTGATTGTGTTAGAATAAGACCATTGTCCTGTCTTATGATTCTAATACCCAAAATCACATCAGCTTCACCCATATCTTTCATATCAAAGTTTTGAGAAAGATATGATTTAGTACTTTGAATGCTTGCAATATCAGTACCAAAAATTAACATGTCATCAACATATAAACAAATAACAACACCTTTGCCGCCCTTAAATTTACTGTATATACATTTATCTGATTCATGTATCTTATAACCATTTGACACTAAGACTTTATCAAATCTTTCATGCCATTGTTTAGGGGCTTCCTTAAGCCCATACAAAGATTTGATAAGCTTACATACTTTATGCTCTTGGCCTGGCAGAATAAATCCCTCAGGTTGTTCCATATACACTTCTTCATCAAGTTCACCATTTAAGAATGCGGTTTTAACATCCATCTGGTGAATGTGAAGTTTGTATATGGAAGCAAGGGCAATCAATACTCTAATGGTAGAAATCCTAGCAACAGGTGCATATGTGTCAAAGAAATCAATACCGGGTTTTTGAGTAAACCCTTTGGCAACTAACCTTGCCTTAAACTTTTCTATGGTCCCATCTACATTGATCTTCTTCTTGAAGATCCATTTACATCCTATAGGTTTAGACCCAGGTGGAAGATCAACCAAAATCCAAGTTTTATTACCCATGATAGAATCCATTTCGTCATTAATTGCTTCTTTCCAAAAAGCAGCATCTTGTGACTTTATGGCTTCTCCATAGGTTTGAGGGTCACTTTCTATGCTTAAGTTTAACAAGACAGAACCTTGGAGTTTTTCCCTTGTCCCTTCTACCAGGTAGGTTACAAAGTCAGGGCCAAAACTCCTATCCCTTCTATCTCTTGAACTTCTTCTTATTTTACTAAGTTGTACACCAGGTTCACCAACTTCTGTTTGTGATTCTAAAGGATGATCTACAGAAGTTGTAGGTTCAATTTCTTTAGGAATTGCAGTGAACCTATTTTCATAGAAAAAGGCATCTCTAGATTCAATTATGGTATTGACATCTATGAAATCATTAGGTTCTATAACTAAGAACCTATAGGCCTTACTGTGACTAGCATATCCCAAAAAGATACACTCAATACCCTTTTCACCTAATTTCCTTAACTTAGGTTTAGGGACTTTAACTATAGATCTACAACCCCAAACTTTAAGGTAACTTAAGTTTGGTTTCCTTTTCTTCCACAATTCATAAGGGGTTATATTAGATTTCTTACTTGGTACCCTATTCAAAATGTGACAAGCTGTAAGTAAGGCTTCACCCCAAAAACTTTTATTTAAACCAGAATTAACAAGCATAGCATTAATCATTTCAGTAAGTGTCCTATTCTTCCTTTCTGCTACACCATTTTGTTGTGGTGTATAAGGGGCAGAAGTTTCATGGACTATGCCTACTGATTCACAGAAATGAGGAAAGTGATATTCACCACCTCTATCTGATCTGAGACATTTAATGCTTGTTATACATTGGTTTTCTACTTCAGTTTTATAAATCTTAAATTTTTCTAAAACCTCATCTTTATGACTAAGTAGATAAACATAACAGTACTTAGAATAATCATCAATAAATGTAACAAAGTACTTTTTACCTCCCTTTGTGGGAACACTATGAATGTCACATACATCACTATGAATTAAATCTAACAAGTTAGAAGTTCTATCTACTTTAGGAAATGACTTAGTGATTATCTTGGTTTGCATGCATGTTTTACATCTATCTACTAAGTCATTTTCATATTTATGAATTAAGGTTAACTTAACCATATCATTCATTTTCCTAGTATTTACATGTCATAAACGATTATGCCATAAAGATAAAGAAGAATAAAAAACATAAGCAAAGACATTCACTTTATTGATATTAAGTTTGAACATCCCTTCATACATATATCCCTTCCCAACAAAAGTACCCCCTTTAGAAAGAATGAACTTGTCAGATTCAAATACAAGTTTGAAGCCATTCTTGTTGAGAATGCTTCCAGACACTAAGTTCTTTCTAACTTCTGGTACATGGTAGACACCGGTTAGAGTGAGTCGCTTGCCGGATGTGAACTCAAGTTCCACCTTGCCCTTCCCTTTGACTTCTGCTGTCGACGAATTTCCCATGTATAACACGCTTCCATCTTCAACTGTTTCATAAGTTGAAAACAGGTTCCTGTCTTTACAGACATGCATCGTCGCACCAGAGTCAATCCACCAATCATTGCCATCTTCAAGCATATTTGCCTCTGAAATCATGGCGACAAACTTTTCTTTGTCTGTTGGTGCACCCGACTTCTTATCCTTAAGAAGTCGGCACTCACTCTTGTAATGGCCTGGTTTGCCACAGTTGAAACAAGCACCCTTTCTTTTCTTATTCTTATTAGTATTCTTTTCAGGGTGTTTGTTTCTCTTCCAATTGCCTTTTCTTTGTTGGTTCGAATTCTTGACATTTTCCACCAAATGGATCTTAGAGGATACAGTTTCATTTTCTTTCTTGTCTCTGATTCTTGACTCTTCCTCAATCCTGAGGCATTGAGCCAAGTCTTCAATAGACATTTCCTCTTTCTTGTGTTTTAGACTTTTTCTAAAGTCTTATTTGGTGGAAGTTTGTCAATAATTGACGGGACAATGAAGGAATCATCAAGAAGGATGCCTTGCAAATGAATTTGATTAATTACATGTTGTATTTCATGTAATTGATCAATAACAGACTTATCATCTACCATTTTAAAATTTAAAAATTGACTCACAGTGAATTTCTTGCTACTGGCGTCTTCCGCCAAGTATTTGGCTTCAAGTGCATTCCAGATTTCACTTGCTGATCCCATGCCTTGATATATGTCAAATAGTGTATCTGACATAGCATTTAGGATGTGCCATTTGCAAATGTAGTCATCCTGTTCCCACTTCATCCTTGCACGAGCCTCCGCCAAAGTTTCATTTTCATTTGCTGACGGCTTTAGAGTGGTGAGAACATGGACCACTTTGAGTGATGTCAAAATGAAGTGCAACTTCTTCTGCCAGCGCTTGAAATTTCCTTTGTCGAAACGTTCGAGTTTGACAAAGTCTTGGGTCATTTGACGAACTGAATAAAGTGCCATTGAAACAACAGTAGAAATTCTTGTCTTAAGATTGTTGGAAAATTTGTAGAGGGTACTGTTGATGATAGAAAACAGAAACTTGTTGCTTCAAGGCGTGATATCACTTTCCTTAAGACAAGATTCGCCCCCACTAGTAGTGTGCAAAGGGGATCCGCGAATTGCCTCCAAGATACAATGAAGCCTAGTAGGAAAGCCCTACTAATGTTTGATGACGCGTAGCACTAGCGGAATCAAACCCGAAATGCCCTTCCGAAATTTCAAGCCTTAGAGAAATCTCTAGATTCTGTTTCTGCAGAAAAACAGTATCTAGAACAGTAAACAAAAGAAAAAAAAACAGTATGTAGAAATACTTGGGGATTTTTGTAGGAGTGTAGAAGAGAGTGTAAAGTCAGTCAGAATTGCCAATTCGATTTCTATCTGAAATGACTGAAGTTTGCACATTTTTTATAGACCATCTGGTGTCTTTTCAGTGTGAAAAAACACCTCTAAAGTGCAAAGTGCGCCTAAAAAAGCGCCAATAAAGCGCCACTATGCGCCCTATAGCCCATTGCCCACGCCGCGCGCGCGCGTGCGCGTGTGCGAACGGTGCGTTGCACCGTCCCGCGGGTCCAACCATGGGTTCAACCCAATGTGCAATCAACAAGAGTTAGAAAAGGTAGTGCTTTATAAGCCCTTCTCTTTCTTTTCTCTCATCCGATGTGGAACTATCTTTTCAACTACACTTCTACATCCTTTTGTAAAAGCAAATATTTCCAAGAAAACATTTTCTTTTTCCCAAACGCTTTTGATAAAACATTTTCCAAAACACTAAAACATGTAATATACATGATTTTGAAAATGCAAAATCACTAACAGATTGCACAATGGTGGAGGTATTTTTTTTCAATAGTGGTTGGATGATTCAAACCATTCATTTGCTGAGCTCTATGTCGAATGGGCAATGCTAGAAAAATATCTGCCTTGACTTAGATAGGTCATGCCCCAAAAATCATCTCCATATGACGAACCGAACACACTGACGCAAAGTCAGCAAATTATATAAGTCTCTACTACATAGGATGTTTAGGATCATGAGCAATGCTAGACTCACAGGAGCCCTTGCAAAAAAAACAGGGAAAGAGCGCCCTCATTGGTCAAACTCACGGATATGACTACCACAAAGGAGTTTTGACCAATGAGGGCGCCCTTTCCCCCCTTTTTTTGCAAGGGCTTCTGTGAGTCTAGCATTCCTCTAGGATCATATGATGGAGATGATTTTTGGGGTGTCCCCAATAAATACATCGTTTGGGAATACCTATTTCTAAGTGTGTGTAGGAGATACTAGAGAGAGAGAGAGAGGGGGGGGGCGCATCCCAAGAACTAACAATCCACAGGTCAAGAAGAAGAAGACAAAGGCAAGAAAATCTCACGTATACAAAAACGTGGATTTAAATTTTATTCAATCTAAAAGAAAACTCCCCTAAAATGTCAACTACATTCTCCATTATAAATTCTAAGAGTAAAAATATCATTAAAAAAAAAAAGCCCCAAGAGTAAAACTCCCGACAAAATAGAAAAAAGGCTATCAATTAGCCTACAAATTAGAAATAAAATAGTACGAAATAGTAAAAGGTAGCAATAAGAAATAACTAAAACGTTTCCAACTTGCAAAAATCGTATTTCTCCAAATCTTTCAAGTGCCCCAAAAATCTTCTCCTGGATGATCCTAACTCTTCCTTTTGTGGTGGTTTCTATTTTTTTAAATACCAGATATATCAAAGCCATCTCTACCTATACGAAATAATATATCAAAGGGTTAAGATCATCCCATGGAGATGATTTTTGAGGTGGGACCTATCTATGGAGGAGAAAAAAAAATGAATGGTTAGATCATCCAAACAATTGGCCCACGCACATTCACCTAGAAAGAAATGACTTGCATACGTGTCATCAAATAACTTAGTCGAGAAGACTCCCAAGTCCCATCTTACATAGAATAATTATATAAATTGATTAGAAAGACCCCACTAACCTTTGGACACTATGAAACTCGGAAGTCTCAGAAAAGGAAAAGGAGGAGAAAGAAAGATAAAGAAAGTTTAAGTACTATGCCAAATTATCCCTTACACAAGTTTATATATGGGGTCCGCATGTACATGCGCATATTTTTTGGAAAATAAAGTGGGCCCCACTCTATAGAATGAGCTAAACCAAGTTCCTTTCTTGGATCCCAACATGAAAAGGCCACGCCCCAAAAATCATCTCCATAGGATGATAACCCTCCGATGTGTAGTTAGATGGCACGTTATAGAAACCTCAACATATCTTACAGGTTAGAATCATTCTATGGTGTCCGTGCACACATGCATGTATTATAAAAAATATTGTGGGACCCACTTCATGGAATCATCCAAACTGTTCATTTGTAGGGTCCAGTGCAAATAGGTCGTGCCCTAAAATTCATCTCCGCAGGATAATCCTAACCCTCCGATCTTTTAAGGAAGGTACATCATAAAAACCTCTACGGAACAAAGTGTTAGGATCAGTCTAAGACGTCAACAGCAGAAGGAAACCTCGTGTTACTCTGAAAGATGAAGAATAATGGATTAGAATTATTAGAACAGGAAAAGGTCAAGCCGCTATTACTCTGAAAATTGCTTTCGCTTAAGCAATCTTCGGAATTTGGAAGGAAAGACACTACATACAATTTCAGAATAAAAATCTCCATAAATAAGTGATCCTTCGGATGATCATTGAAGCTGTCAGAGAAAGAACAAATTGGCTGCAATTACAAGATGAAGATTCTGAGGAGAGAAGAAATACCGCCTTGCTGTTTGGGTACAAGTTCAATGCAAAGCAGCCATCAGACAAAACGTGCTCCTGGACCCCCCCTCCCCCCCCAACCTCTGAAGAGTTCAAGCTGAACATTGATGCCTCCCTTGATTATAATGGTGGAGGCTTGAGGGGCCTCATTCGAAATTAAGAAGGTATGCTGCTATCGATGTTCTCTTTGAATACAAAAAGAAAGGAGATTTTTTAGTTGGAAATCAGGACTGTCTACAAAGGTCTCAAGAGGCCATTTTCAGAGACATTCGGAGAATTTGGATTGAATTTGACTCAAATTACGCGGTGGATGTTATTAATGGAAAGATAAAGCCCCCATGGAGATTGATTAACCTCATCTTCCACATTAGAAAAATTCAATCATCTTTCAGTCCGTGAAGGATTTCTCATGTTTGGAGAGAAGCTAATGTTGCTGCTGATCTTTTATCTAAAATATCTTGTCCATGGAAAGGAAACTCCACCGCTCTTCCTCTTTGACCTCAGATTCTCTTATCTTGTTTAAATTTGGACAGAGATGGACATGAATACCATAGAATGTAAATTGCTTATTCTGATGTTGATGATGCTGCTGGAAAACTGCTCCTCTGTGCTCCACTTCATGGTGCTCCCTCACTGGGTTATAACGACTAGTCCCTCTTCTAGAAGTTGCTATCTTCCCCTCCATCCTTGCTTCCTGCTAAAGGCTTTTGGTTTTATGGCTTATCTTCCTGCCTCTCGGTGCTTATATCTCTTGTTGTGGGCTGTGCTGGATTCTTATCCCCAAATTGTCGGCCTTTGAGCCTCCATGATTGTAATCTTTCTTTTTATTAATGAATTCTGGTAGGGGGTCTGCCTAACCCGAGCTTACCAATAAAAAAAAAAACTAAGATGTCTGCAAGTACATACATGTATTTTAAAAATACAGTGCGCCCACTCTATAGAATGATCCAACCTATTAATTTGTTGGGTCCCCATGCAAATAGACGGTCCCTCAAAAAATCATCCATCGGAGGGTTATGAGCATCCTGTGGAAATTAGGCCAATGCCTATTTAATTTCTTTGGGCCACATACAAAAACTCCCTTTTCACCCAGTCCCAGGATATATCATGAAGTATATATAGAATGTAAAATGAGGCTTATCTAGTGCCTCGGGTCCCACCTTTCTTTGATCTCAACCGTCTATTTGATAGGTCGTGCTTTGGATCATCTCCAATGATCCAAAAATCCAGAAAATTATGTAATTGTAACATTATGGGATTTGCTTGGCAAAATTTGCAGAAAGCCATTTCACGACAGGCTGTTGCATGTGAGAGCAGCCACCTCAGATGAATTTAATGAATAAGACAAAATCTTCCAAAAAGTCAACCTGTGTGTTTTCAGATGCAAAAGCCATCCGCGAAATAGCTTTCTGCGAAATTGTCTAGCAAATAACCTGTACTTCTTTTCTTGGAAATTTTCTATCTCAAAAATGTGTACTTGGATTTCCTATATATAGATGTTAGGATTCTATGCGTCTCATTTTGTGATAGAGTGAGGTGGTTGCGCTACAAGGAAGCATTCCTCATAAAAGAACATTTGCCCCTTTTCTTCCCCCGTCCACCCCATCCAGTATATCAATGAGTCTATGAGTCTATGACTACTTTCCTTACGATTAAGGGGGTGGCCCTGAGAAGAAAAGGGTGCGAGTATATCATTTGTATTTCTTTCCTTTCTTATTTCTTCCTGTGTCTTTTGCCGTACTTTTGAAATTACCTAAGTACCCCTACTCGAAACAAAAAGTCTCTTGTATTTTGGGTAGTGATAAATTCGCACCCCCTTTAGGATAATCTGCACCACTATGCCTTCGAAAAAGTGTCCACATATCCTCCTTTAGATGGTGTGAATTATCCCATAGGGGTGCGAATTTATCATTACCTTTTTTTTTCTTCTCCAAAAACCAGAACCAAAATTCGTAGTGGTTTTTTTTCCCCTTTCCTTTTTTGTTTTTATTTTTCCCGGTGGCTCGGTGCATTTGCAGAAGAGCTCCCTTCTCCTCTTACTCAGATTTCTCTCTCTAAAAATCCTCTCTCAATTCCATCCATGACTATGATGACTCCTCCTCCTCTAGATGTATAAATCCTTCTCCTCTATTTCTCTTTCTATACCTAAAAACCAATTTTTCTACTATTTCAATCCTTCTTCTTTTTTTTTTGTTCTCTTCAATCCTTTTTGTTTTTCTGTTTTATACTGTCTTGGTTTTTTAGGGTTTCGATTATGATTCGAAGCTTTACTAAATCGGCCCCAATTCCAATTCCGTCACCCACTAGGGGTGTGGTTTTATCATTTTCCAGGGTTTCGATATAATCGATTAGGGCATTTTGTTACTAGATCTGAGCTTTGTTTCTTGCTTTGTTTTGCAGCAGGAAGACGAAGAGATTCTTGTCCCGCATTCCGATTTAGTCGAAGGTCCTCAGCCAATGGAAGGTAATCACTTATACTGTGAATTGAATCGATTTCTAGGGTTTCTGTTTTTGTTTTGATGCGGAATAGAGTTTGATTTGGATCAATATCCAGTTTTTTCCTAGAAAGTTTCTTGCTTTGGGATAGATGGCATTTTTAGGGTTTTGAATTTTCTCTATCTGTTTTTTTTTTTTTTTTCAGTAGGTAAAAACTTATATTGTGAATTGATTTATTGGGTTTCTGTTTTTGTTTCGCTGCGGAATAATGAGATTTTTTCTTAGAAAGCTGTTTGATTTGGTAAAGATGGCATTTTTAGGGTTTTGAATTCTCTCTCTCCTTTTCAGTTGGTGAACACCTAGAATTGATTTCTAGGACTTTTGGATTTGTTTCGCTGCAGAATAGAGCTTGATTTGGATCAGAATTAAGTTTTTTCTTAATTTAGTTTTTTCTTAGAATGGTGCTTACTTTGGGATGGATGGCGTTATTAGGGTTTTGAATTTTCTCTCTTTTTTTAGTAGTGACACAGACGGAAGCTGTAAGTACGGTGGAGAATCAGCCAGTGGAGGATCCGCCATCGTCCAGATTCACGTGGACGATCGATAACTTTTCTAGGTTAAACACCAAGAAACACTATTCCGATATTTTCGTCGTTGGCGGTTATAAATGGTACATATATTTATTTCCCTTCTCTGTAATTATACTTGTTTTGCAAATGACCTGAGGAATCTCAGGTGTCTTTACTTTTGTGGCAGTTTTTTTTTGTGATTATTTAGGTTTGATTTGATAGATTTGCTTAATCACTAATCCTTATACTGGTTGGGGCAGGCGGGTACTGATTTTTCCAAAGGGAAACAACGTAGACCACTTGTCAATGTACTTAGATGTCGCTGATTCAGCGAGTTTGCCATATGGGTGGAGTAGATACGCACAGTTCAACTTGGCTGTCGTGAATCAGATTCACAATAAATTTACTGTCAGAAAAGGTATATTTTCAGCCTCTCCCTAAGTCTTCTTTATTTTTTGCCTCATCAGATAGTTGGGGAGAATTTCATTTGTAAAATCTCGTTCGACTTAGAGCGACCTGCCACGCAGGGAAGACTTTATTATTCACAATATACTGTTTGTAATTCAATTTGTGTTTGTGGGTGGGGGTTGTTCACATCATTGAATCTTGTTTATGTGGGTGATGGAATTGATCTATGGAAAAAACTTCTAAAACGGGATCCCATGTAGAAAATAAAGAAGGGGAGAATAGGGCCGATGGATTTGGCGATTTTCACGGGTTTTTGGTATTTCTTGGGATACACGTTCCCTTTATTTTGTCTGTAGCGCACTTGTCACAGTGGAGGACCCTGTGCTTTTTTCCAGCACGGGATTCTGTTTTCCTAGCATCCCTCTTGATCTATTTTTAGTGCCCACAATGCCCCCTTAAATTGTTGAAGATTGAGTATTGGGCGCGCTCATGAATTTGTCATCGTTCCAACTTCTTTCCATTATGCAGACACTCAGCACCAATTCAATGCGCGGGAAAGTGATTGGGGATTCACATCGTTCATGCCTCTCAGTGAACTCTATGACCCAACTAGAGGGTATCTTGTGAATGATTCATGTGTGATCGATGCTGAGGTTGCCGTCCGTAGAGTCGTTGACTACTGGACGTACGACTCGAAAAAAGAAACAGGTTACGTCGGTCTTAAGAACCAAGGGGCTACGTGTTACATGAACTCTCTTCTTCAGACTTTGTACCATATCCCTTACTTTAGAAAGGTTCGTGTCTGACCAGAAATTCCTTTTGTAGTTCAGTGGAACTTCTCTATTTGATCACAATTTGAAGTGCTAACTGTTTTATGATTAATTTATTCCAGGCTGTGTATCATATGCCAACAACTGAGAATGATATGCCATCTGGAAGTATTCCTCTAGCTCTACAGAGCTTGTTTTATAAGCTTCAGTATAGCGATAATAGTGTTGCTACAAAAGAGTTGACAAAATCATTTGGATGGGACACCTATGATTCTTTCATGCAACACGATGTGCAAGAACTCAACAGGGTTCTTTGTGAAAAGTTGGAAGACAAAATGAAGGTTTGATGTTACATTATAGGACTTTTACTGGTTTGTCTTGCCATTTTATTGCATTACGATTATGATATCTGATTATCTACTCAGGGAACTGTTGTGGAGGGTACAATACAGCAGTTATTTGAGGGGCACCATATGAACTACATTGAGTGCATCAATGTAGACTACAAATCCACAAGAAAGGAGTCATTTTATGGTATTTATTTTAGGTTCAAAACTTAATTGTCCAAGTGAAAATTGCGTTGTAAAATCAATGACCCCTGTGCGAAGTACTTGACTATATTTATGTGCTTTGCAGACCTTCAACTTGACGTTAAAGGCTGTCGGGATGTTTATTCTTCTTTTGACAAGTATGTGGAAGTCGAACGTCTTGAAGGTGACAATAAGTATCATGCAGAACAACATGGTTTACAGGTGAGTCGCTTCCCATTGTAGATGACTTAAGAACATCATATTATGCAGGGTTAGGATAACTTAGACGTGGGCCTCACTCGGGGGCTGAACCTGTGGAAGTCAACCATCTAGGTTCAGATTGGCTTGGCATGTGGTTTTAGTTTTGGCTTGGCATGTGGTTTTAGTTTTGGCAGAACCTTTTTTTAGGGTGGTTTAACTTCCTAACAAGTCTCATTTGAGTCTATTAGGTCAAATGGTGATCTGAGCCACCTATCATGTATTTATTTAATGTTTGTATTAACTTTCTGACAGTAGCCATTGAAGTTTGGATACCCTTATTTCCTTTTTATTCTTCATGCCATGCTAGTATTCAGAGATTGTAACTCTTCTGTTTTCTTGCTGACAATTGTTTGAAGTCATTCCTTGAAGTGAACGCTGCAATTTATGATCATTTCAGGATGCTAAGAAGGGTGTCTTGTTCATTGACTTCCCACCGGTCCTGCAACTTCAGCTCAAACGATTTGAGTATGATTTTATGCGGGACACAATGGTCAAGGTTGGTCTTTAAACAACCCTTGCGTCTTATCTTTAATTGATGCATCTTCTCCTTTACACTTTGATGTGCTTTTACGAGCCCATATTATGCTGCTTGCGAATTTGGCGATCCGTCTCGCTTGTTTTTGATGAATGCTAAATTGTCATACACTCATGTAGTAATGTGGATAGACTGACTGTGTAGCATATGGGCATTGTCCTTCTCTTTCTTCTTTTTACTGTATTAGACTCATTTATTAGTGTAAATAGAGTAGATGGATTCTGAACTGTTACAGAGAGAGAGAGAGAGGGGGGGGGGGACCATGTGGAGAATACAGTTTTTACTTGATAGTAATTTTGGTATTTAGGCAGCCCCTCCATCGTCCTTATCTTGCCAATTTTTACTGGTTAATGCTAATCATGTATCAGACTCATTTAGTAGTGTCAATAGAGTAGATGGATTCTGAACTGTCCAAGAAGGAAGGTGGGAACCACGGGGAGAGTACAGTTTTTACTTCAGTAATTTTGGTATTTAAGTAGCCCCTGCATCGTCATTGTCTTGCTCCTTACTTATTAGGCTGGTTAGACTAGTATAGACGCGGAATCCTCTAAGAAGTACGGGGAAGACAACACGAAGGATGCATTTTTAATTGTCATTTGATATTATTAGTATATTAGATGCAATCAACCAACTTAGTAAATTGTATTTCACTTGATTCTTCATCGCTCCATTGCGGCAGAAGCTTTGTATAAATGTATCCACATGTGAATTTCATTCTAAGAGATGGAATTGTCGGATCTGGTTGGAAAATAATATTAATTAGTCATCCCAAATCTATTCTATGTTGCTTTGTCATTATTTGGTCTTATACTGAATGATGGATTATCTAGATTATTTTATTCCTAGGAACTTGTTAGCTTTTAGGTGACCGAAGATATCCGTCTGTTTTTTTTTTTTTTTTTCAATGTGTCCTTAAATCATAATGGACACTTGCAATGCGACATATTGCAGCAGGAAATATGTGTCTTTTTTGATTTCTCGTGAAATTACTCGTGGATAATATAGAGAGACTATCTCTATTCTTGTTTCTTGTAGAAAATGAAACCAAGCACTGCTGAGACTCTAACTTATTGGAATTATTCATCCATGCTAACTTATTTGGTAGAGGGCGTGCTTTCACCGTCAAGTTGAGATTTTTCATCGCTTACTATGAGATTACATTCTCTTAACTTCCGTGTAAAAGTGACATTACAAATAATGCCTACACTTTTTTACATGAATGATGAAAAATTCACCTTGATGCCTTCTGAGGATGATTTAAATTTTAAAAGAGGAAGAATACTATGAGAATGAGTTGAAGGACAATAGCGTGGTTTTCACACTAGTTTCTAAAGAGAAAGTTTCAGAACAGCAAGATGTATTAGATTAGATCTGCCCATTCATGTAAAAGACATATTCGAAGAGTATGGAGAAGTTTTCCCAAAGGAGTTACCTTCCACTTCACGACTGATGAGCAGTGTACGGCACCATGTTGTCCTTATGCCTGATGCAACTCTACCAATCGATCTTATTGTATGATGTCGCCTAAATAACATGAAGACTTGAGAAGGTAAGTCGAAGAGCTTTTAGAAAAAGGAGGCATGTAAGAGAGTGACTAGTTCTGGTGCAGTTCTGACCCTTCTAGTTCCAAAGAAAGAAGGATCATGGTACATGTGTGTCAACAACAAGACTATCAATATGCAAGGTTTTAAATATTGGTTTCGGCCACCACCTACGATTTCAGTGGAAATTTCCGCCGGAATCATGTAAAAAATGATAAAATTTCCACCAAACGGTGGAAATTTCGGCGATTTTGGTGGAAATTTTGTAACAAGGGTAAAAACGATTTTGACCGTGAAATCTTGTTCAATTTCGATGTTAGGTAAATGTCGTTTCGGCGTTGATCGAAACTGAAATATTTCGGCCGAAATTTTGGTTTTCGGTCGAAATTTAAAACTATGTCAATAGGATCACACTCAAATATTATTCTTTTATTCTCAGGTTGGACAATAAGTTGGATAAACTAGTAGAGCTTCAATATTCTTCTAGATTGATCTTTAAGAGCGGATATCACAAAATTTGTATTCAACCCAGGGATGAATGGAAGATGGCTTTCAAGACGAGAGAAAGGTTTTATGAGTAGATAGTCTTGCCTTTTGGACTATCCGATGCGCCTAGTACATTTATGAGAGAGAGAGAGAGAGAGAGAGAGAGAGAGAGAGAGAGAGAGAGAGAGAGAGAGAGACGGGGAGGGAGATTTTTTATGTGAGAGAGAGAGAATCATCCTTGAAACAAAAAGCAAAAAAATGAAATATTATTTGTCATTTTGAGTAAGATTTTTAAATGTTGTGAATAGGCATAAATAAAGGGCGGCCCAGTGCACGAGGCTCCCACCATTACCACTGTGAATAGGCATAAATGATGAATGAAAATAAGTAAGGGTATTTTCGTACGTTGACAGTGACACACTCCAGGCTGTCAACACACTCCAGGCTGATGTAGGACACTCCATCAGATTTTATGGCTACGTCTAGGTCAGGATCCAAAATAATTTTGGACCTAGGATATGGATCCAGTGGACATGGTTCAGATCCCACTACTATACCCAACTCTGTCCATTAACTTTCTCAGTTCCGTTAGATCCATCGGACTGGCTGGGTCCACTCCATTGACACATCAAATATTGGTCTTAAAATATTTTTGAGGGCATTCTCATAAAAATTGGGCACGAAATGACTCTTTTCTCAGCACTAAATTAATTGTTGAAGAGTGGCTTTTGCTTTCCTTTGAAAAAGTTGGTTTGTCTCGCTTCGTACCATTTCTTTTTCTTTTTCTTTTTCTTGGTTGTCATAAACTGAAGATTTTAAAAATCTGTCCAAACTAGAGCTTCTCGGGTATGTCAGTTTCCTTAATTTTTATTTCATCTCTCCCTCTACCTCATGCTGAGGATTGCAGGATTCCATTTTCCTTCTTTTCCATGATGCCATTCTACTTTTGTTGGCCTCTCTCGTTGTTGTTTCTCTGAGGAGGAAGAAGAAGAAATCCAAGGAGAATACCTAATGCATGATGACTCGAGTGAAAGCAGTGATGATGATGAGGTTCTGGCCGAAGCAGACGAGGCCAGCGATGCTGGAAACCCAAAGGAAATGAAAATGACTGCCATTTAAACCTACACGTGCTGTAAATTGCATATGCTATTTTTTTAGAGGGCGTGGTATTTTGGTGCTTCTTTCTCTTGTTCTGCGTTATGCTCTCCTCGTTTTTATATTGTTTGGATGTTTTGTCTACCGATCATATTTGGAATATTTTCGTAATAAACGATAGAAGTGAAAAGGTGGATATGCTTGAGGAAGCATATATATCTTACTAGTCCGCAGAGATGTAAAACTGTCATTGCAGATTTGGAATCCATTTAAAAAAACATCTGTAAAGTTCTATAGATAAGCCACCTTTGATTCATTTGCCAGCAGAAATAATTGTTCTAGGCTGGACAGGGCTCCCTCCCCAAGGTTATTTCTCTATTGAATTATTACATCAAATAAAATAACTGGTAAGATTTCTCTCGTGAATTTCTGAGGTAATTAGTCTTTGTTATACTCCATCCCAATTAGTGTATATATATATATGTCGTGGGACTCTTTTAAGTGTCTTGGTTTTCTAAGTCCGTTTTTTATATGGCTTCTGTTTTAATAAATATTCAGTTGAAAAAAATAGTGCTTTTAGACAGTGGGAGATCTTTGCTGGTTGTCGGAAATGGATACATGTGGGCTCTCTATTTGTAGAAAAATTATCATCTTGTAAATATATTTCCCGAGGGCCAAGGATTATTGCCTATATGCTATTTTCTTACTAAATGAATTTCTAGGAATGAGTTTCTTGCGTAAACTGGTTTTTATTTGCAAGCTTTGTTGATTATTGACGACTTTACTCAATTCAAAGGTTATCTAAACCATCCATCATTTTGTCTAGAGTACCTCATCTTGGATTTGCTATTAGGTGGACACGTTTGTTCTTAAATCTTGTCACTTAAACACTTACTTTTTTTTGCATGATAAGGGAAATTTATTAAGAAAAGAAGAAAGGCAAAATGTTACGAGTGGTAGAGATTGCTCCAATGCTTATAAAGCCCTATGTATGCCCTCCTTTGCCATAGAGTCTGTTACATAGTTGGCCTCTATAAGGACATCAATGAGGGAAATGTACTTGCCTCTGCACACATCTATGATTGTGTCCACTATTTGTGCTAACTGTCCAAGGTTTTAAATTTCGGGTTTCCGTGGAGACTGAAACCGAAATCACAAATACCAGAAACAATACTTTATTTCGACTGAAATTTCATTTTTTTTCCGAAATTATGTCCGAAATCCCAGGAACAAAATAAAAGTGAGATGCAAATACTTTTTTCCAAAAAATGGAGACGTTTTGAAGATCGTAGGATTGCTTTCGAAGTTTTGATTAAGAGAGATTTTAAACTATTAGATTTTTTATAGATTTTAAACTATTGGATTTTTAAAAGGGGCTCAAAGAGATTTCAAAGCATCTGTTTTGAAACCAAAAAACCCTTGAAAGAAAGAGATTGAAATAGAAAAATCGAGAGAGAGAGAGAGAGAGAGAGAGAGAGAGAGAGAGAGCATACCTGAAAAATCTCTGGTCAAATCACCGGACTTGCGATGGAAACCCGAGAGTTAGATGTGTTTTGAAATAAATAAAGGCAGAGAGGTCTGCTGTTTCGATAAAGAAGAAAAGCTGCAGAAGGAGAGAGACATCCCAGGATTTATGCATGCGAGACACCTAGCAAATACCCGTAGCAGCCACAGCAAAAGTAGAGAGATCTGGCAAAATTTTTGGACGTATTCTAGGGGTTAAATTTGCACAGACAGAAATGACGAAACGGCCCTAAGTAAAGGGGATATATCTGGAATTTTTGGAAATCAGAAGTGCGACTTAAATGGGATTTGGGTAAAAGATGGTTAATGAAAATTCAGTGGTTTACACAGGATTTTCCTGAAATTTCGACCGAAATTACCGTAATTTCGGCCAAAATTTTGTAATAAAAAACCTACTTTTTTAATATTTCGACCAATTTCGGCCGAAATTTCGGTTTCGGTGAGGTCCGAAACCGGTTCTGAAACCAAAATTTAAAACCTTGTAACTGTCAAGGTTTAAGATCATTAAGAGAGAATATTAGAGGAGTTTGCTTCCACCCACAACTTGCCTTTCAACTCATATTAGAACAATGGAAGTCTCGTGATGCCTGTTCATTTGCCATCGCGTATGTTACAAAGTGTTAAACAGTGTGTGAGGGTAGTTTAGTCATTACTTGTAGTATGAGGGGTATTGTAGTCTTTGTACAATGTTACCCTACTTTGGGCCTATATACCTCATTTACATGGGAGGACTCCTTAGTGGAGACTCTCCATCTCTCCATTCATCTTCTTCTTCGTCTCTTACCTAATCTCATTTCCTAACATGGTATCAGAGCAAAATCCTAAGGCTCTGTTCACTTGTTTTCTAGCAGCAGGAAAAGAAAAGAAAGGAAAAGAATCTGACGTGGAAAACTGGAAAAGAAAGGAAAAGAAACTGTGAGAAAATTCATTTTGTGAGAAAATTCCGTTGGTCACTTGGCTGAGAAAGGAAAAGAAAGTATGCAGGCAAAGTGGTTTTCTCAGAAAAGTGATTTTCTCACCCTTTTGGTGAGAAAATTTAGAGGGAAAGTGCAAGAAAGTTCGTTTTCCACGTCATTATTTATATTTTCCACCTGTGTAATTATGCTTTCCTGAGAAAACAAGTGAACGGCGGAAAATGTCAAATCATGTCCAATCACGGGAAAATTTGGCTTACTTTCTTCTCCTTTCCTTTCTCAAGAAGGCAAGTGAACAGAGCCTAAGGGGAAGGAGAAAAATAAGAGTTCTCTCATCTCACGCCACTCTCATTCTCTCCCTCACGTCATTCCTCTTTTCCAAACCCTATTTTCTCTCCCACCAAAGCCCTAAAATCTCTCCTGCCCCTAGATTTTCTCTTCACTTACCCATCTACCCCATTCGCGCAAACCCACTTTTTCTCTGCCCGTAACCATCAACGCATTCCCTCTCCCACTTTCCACCCCTTTCTCTCGACTCTCTCCCTCCCCATCCGGGCACAACCTCCCCCTTCTATCTTTGCCGTAAAACCCCACAACCTTTGCTGTGACCCCCTCGCACCCCCACCCCCCAAATCTACATCCAAAAGCCCTCTCCACATTCCAAAAACCTACGTCAAAATCCCCAATCCCTAATCCAAATCACCATTCCATAACCACCACTACTAGAAGTAGCCAATCTACAACCCTAACCTAAAACCCTCCACCCTTTTCCATCCCCAAACCCTAACCTAAAATCCCCAATCTCTAATCCCAAAACCTAAATCTTTCATTTCTTTCTCTTTTGAATTCCCCTTTGGAAAGAAATCTTCTTCCCAAATCCCTTTTGGCATCCCCAAAATCCTAAATCTCCATCCAAAACCCCAAATCCATCCATACAAACCCTAACCCATTTTTTGGGTTTCTTCTAAATACCATTTGTAGATCCATCCATCCTCCAAAGCAAAAAGAAGACAAGAAAACCCAAAAAGATTGATTCTTGTACCTTCTTTTTCTCTCTTTTCTCCATCCAAATCTTTCTTTTCTTGTTCTTTTTTATTCTGTCTCTATAAATCTTGTTCTCTTCTCCTAAATCCTTTCTTTTTCTTCTTTCTTGTTCCTTTTTTGTTATTCTTGTCCTAAATCCATAAATCTCTTTCCGTTTTGTCAATCCACACCCTTGTTGGGTTCTTTCCTTTCTTTTCAACATCTCAGTCTATTCTTGAGTTCTTTCTAGTTTCATCTCCCCTTTCTTTATGCTTTATATCCTCTCTTTCTTTTTCTTTTGAGTCTCATCCTCCCATCCATTCCATCTTGTTCTTCGTTTTCTGTCTCTATTCGTTGTGTTTCATGGCCTTTATGTTGTTCTTCAAGGCGGACACCAAGCATTTGGTCACTTGTCTAAGAGAGGTGCTGTGCCTTGATTGTGTTCCTTTTGTTGCAAGTTGAAGGCCTTCGGCCTCAACTTGAGGGGGAGTGTTGAAGACCCCATGTAGTTCCATGGATAGAGTGTTGACTTTTCTTGCGTTGTCTTCTTGTTGTCTTTTCTTATCTTGTTGTCTCCGAGCTAATGTAGTCTCGCCCGAGGGGAAGTGTTGTTTGTGATACCTTTATGTTCTTTGTCCTTCTTGTTGTGGTTGGTTAGCGGTTTGTAGGATTGTTTGGTTCCTTCTTCATGTTCTTCATTGGTTCCGTCCATGCTTGATGTTTCTTGTTAGTAGCTTCTTCGCATTGTTAGTTGTTTCCTTCCTCTTGGCGTTTGTTGGTGTGTTGTTGGTAGTTCCTTTTATGTTGTTCACCATTCTTTTATTGTTAGTTCGTTGGTGACTTATTTGTGTGTTGATGGTGGTTTGTTGGAGTGGTGATTTGGTGTTGGCGTATGTGGTTGTTATTGGTGGCGTTTATAGTGGGTTTTTAGTTGATATTGGTGGTGGTGCGCCATTAGTGGATGGTTGGTGTTGTCGGTATTGGACCTTGTTGGTGATTTCTTGATGATGTGTTGCTTGGTTGGGTTGGTTGGTTGTTAGTTTGTGATCATCTTTGGTTGGGTTGGTTGTATTTGTGGTTGGTTTGTTGGTTGGGTTGATCGTGATTGAAATCACAGTTGTTGTGGTTGGTTTCTTTTGCGTCGTGTTTGTTGGTGCTTCTACATGGCGAGTGCAGTTGCTTGGCGTAGTTTTACGCTTTTGTTATTGTTGTAGTGGCTTGCATTGTGATCCACCCTGTTGGTGCTTCTACACGTGTGTAGTTAGAGGTGGTTATTCGGTTATAACCGAACCGAAGTAACCAAAATTTGGTAACTGAAATAATTTAGGTTACCAAATTTCGGCAACCGAAATCGAACCGAAAAAAAATTCGGTTATAACTGAATAACCGAATTGTGGAAGAAAAAGTGGGAAAAAAGCAAAATCCTGGTTTGGATCGGAGCGCTAGGATCATCCGATCGAAATGATTTTTTGAACACAACCTAATTAAGTTCTGATCAATCAAATGGACGGTTTTGATGATCCTAAGGAGTGCACATATAGCACTTTTTTTTTTTTGGAAAAAAATGGTTTTTATCATAATTTTGGTTATTTCGGTTAACCGAATTTTTTTCTTTTAGATAATCGAAACTGAAACCGAATAACTGAATTTCCAAAAGAACTAACCGAAACCGAACCGAAATGGAAAAAAACCGAACCGAACCGACCAAATTGGTTCGGTTATTCGGTTATAACCTAATAATGCTCACCCCTATGTATAGTTGCTTTGCGTAGTTTTACGCATCTGTTGTCGTCGTAGTGGTTTGCGTTGCAATCCACGTTATTGGTGACTATATGCCCGGTCATTATCATTGCTTTCGGCCTTGTTGTTGTTGGTGGCTATATGCACGGTCGTTAGCATTTCTTTCGGCCTCATTGTTGTCCAGGCGATATGCTGTTTGGTCGACGTTGGTTGGTTGTCGTGCTCCCCTTTGTTGAGCGCTAGTTGTTGATCGTTGTTGTGATGTGCTGATTTTCTATCGCCCTGTTTGTTGGTTCTTCTCACCTTTTTGGTGGTTGAAGTTCTTCTATCGGCAATGTGATGTTCTGCTGATGTCTACTTGTGTTGCTTCGCCGTTGTTCGTTGTGCGCGCCTTTGGTGTGCCTATTTTTTGCTCGCTGGATTGTTGGTGGCGCCTCCATTGCTTGTTGTTATGCAGATTTGTTTGCCGTGCTCTCATGCAGGGGAGGCCCTGTTGTGATCGCTCCTCCCCGTAGTGTTGGTGTCCATTGCTCTCGCCGTTACACTCATTGTGGCCGTTGCTCTTTTTTGTTATGTATTTCACTATGTATTCACCACACCAGCTTGAGGGGGAGTATTGTACCAAGCTGGCTGTGTGTATGAGATGATTATCTTTTTTGTTGTATGGGTTTTATAGTTGTTTGTATGGGTATTGTTGTTTTCTTTGTACCAAGCTGGAGTTCCATAGTATATATACTCTAGCTTGAGGGGGAGTGTTAAAGAATGTGTGAGGGTAGTTTAGTCATTACTTATAGTATGAGGGGTATTGTAGTCTTTGTACAAGATTGCCCTACTTTGGGCCTATATATACATCATTTACATGGGAGGACTCCTTAGTGGAGACTCTCCACATTCCTCTTCTTCCTCTCTTACATAATCTCATTTCCTAACACATAGTTGGCCTCTATAGGGATATCAATAAGGGAAATGTACTTGCCTTTGCACACATCTATGATTATGTCCACTAGATGTGCTAGTTGTCAGGGTTTAAGATCATGCGAGAGAACATTAGAGGAGTTTGCTTGCACCCACATCTTGCCTTTCAACTCATCTTAGAACAATGGAAGTTTGGTGAGAAGAGCGAGTGCCTCTACTTCAGTTGAGTCCCTCAAAGTGATCTAACTCTTAAAGGCCCTGACAACCTTTCTTTTGTCATTTTCTACTAGCACTGCCAATCCTTCGACCCCGGGTTTTCGAATGAGCACGCATCAGAATTCAACTTAATGGCCAAACACCAAGGTAGGTTGTCTTTTGTTTTTCTTCTATGCTCTGATACCTTGACTGGTTGCTTTTCTTTTCCTATGTTAATCTTCGGGAGGCCAAGAAAAAGGGCATGGGATCCAATTGCGGAAAGGGTTTGAAGAAAGAGGCTGGACTCATTGAGGCAGAATTTGGTTTCTTGGAGGGAGGGGGGATAACACTTACTAAAGCTGTGCTGGCAAATATCCCGATTTATTATCTATCTTTATTCACTTGCCCTATGCGTGTGATTAAAAGAATTGAGCAGATACAAAGAAGATTTCTTTGGGGGAGGGAGGGCGGGGGGATCCGATCTTGTGTGTTGGGAGGAGGTATGTAAAGTGTAAACCAGTAAAGGCAGGTGGCCTTGGTATCAAAAAATTGGAAGACTTCAATAAGGCACTTCTTGGGAAGTGTTTTTGGATATATGGTGAGGAAAGCCACCATCTTTGGGTCAGAGTTATTGACAACAGATACGAACCCAATGGGTTGACAGTCTGAATGGACATTTTGAGGCAAAAATACAAGTTCAATGAAGGGGATCTGATTCAGAGTCTATAAGGAAAACATGATCAAGTTTTGACTTGATAAGTGTTGTTAAGGAAGTTCTCTTTTGCAAACAGTTCCTGAGCTCTATGTGGTGGCCTTAGATAAAGACATCTTTGTGAAGGATTGCTTTAAGTGGGAGAATGGAAGGGTGTTGCGGAGGATAAAGTTCAGACGCAATTTTTTTGGCAGAGAAGTCGATCAAGTAGCTCGCCTTATGGACATACCGGATTAGGATCTGATTCAGAGTCTATAAGGAAAACATGATCAAGTTTTGGCTTGATAAGTGTTGTTAGAAGTTCTCTTTTGCAAACAGTACCTGAGCTCTATGTGGTGGCCTTAGATAAAGACATCTCTGTGAAGGATTGCTTTAAGTGGGAGAATGGAAGGGTGTTGCGGAGGATAAAGTTCAGACGCAAATTTTTTGGCAGATAAGTCGATCAGGTAGCTCGCTTTATGGACATGCCGGAATCCGGCTATATAAAAACTGGTTATGACAAAATGGTTTGGATCTGGTGCTACTCCGGGGTCTTCACATTCGCCTCAAACCAGAGTGTGGAGTATTCTGGTTGCACCAAATGTTTGTGTGTTTAGATGGACCGCTTTGCAAGACAAGATTATCATGATGGATCTCTTGTGCATTAGTTACATGTTTATTATCGATTGTCGTCGTCTTTGTGTGGAGACAGGTGAGTCAGTGGATCATTTGTTTCTCTACTGCAAGGTTGCCACAGGTGTGGAATAAGATTCTTATGAGATTTAGTTTGACTTGGGTCTCGGTTAGCAAATGTTGTAGAATATCTGCTCGTTGAAGATACTTCTTCAAAGGATTGGTTTAGAATCTTCAATTCATCTTTACAAAGGTGATTGCTCTAACCATCTCATGGGTGAAGATACTTCCTATCTTCAGGTTCATTTCATCTTTCGACCTTTGAAATGGGTGAAGAGATCTGTGCTAGCTTGGAGTATGTCAAGGTGATATCCCTGCGGTGGATTCCCTCTGCTCTTTTTTTTTTTTTTTTAAATTGACAATTTCATTGATACTATGAAGATTACATTGGCGACCAGGGGTCCCTACTTGCATTACTTAGAATCAATTAAGGGTGGCCGGGAGCATACTTCTAGGCCAGTAAAAAACCAAAAAAAGTGATCTTTTGGGTCAATCGCTACAGTGAGGTCTACACTTCCATGCGTTGCCACCATGCCGAATAACTATTTCACTTCCCTTTCGAATTCTTAATCTATTACCGCAGCCGAGAGTGCCTTCACCATTCCCACTTCCTTTCGTTTATATTGCCCAATGGTCTCAATTGAATTGAATCCAACAAAAAGTGCCATATTTGTGGGCCCCATCAAGTCATAGCTGTTACCTGTCACGTCACACAGGCTTCTCCACCACTTTCTAGCTGGCGAATTCGATTTTCAAAAATTCCACTCAAATGCCTGAAGCTATTGTGAGCCCCTAACCGTGCATGATAGCCAACCCGTCGAATCCGATATTCGGCGGGCTCCACCTTGCGCCATCTCCCGTCCCGTGGGATTCACCCTGCTCTTGTCCAGTTGAAGCTAAATTTTGATGGATCTAGTATGGGCAGTTCTAGACCAGTTGGTGTAGGTGGCAAAAATGGGCTGACCAAGTGCCCAATCAGATTAACAGACTCAAATGAAGCAAAGATCAGAGTGATTCTACGAGACATTAGGCAGAGGATAGAGAATTGAGCAGATTAGTTGTTGAGGCAGATTCTCTCAATGTTATCCGCTGGCTAGATGGAAATCAATCTCACCGTAGGGGTTTACCTACTGGACTGATGGGATTTAGGAGAATCCCCTTGTAGTAAACCTCTAAAGAAAGAGGTTATAATAGTCCTGGAAAAGAAAATCGTAATCTTTAACGAACCGGATCAAGAATCATTCTTATTTCCGCACAAGAAAAGGGTGAAAAATTCCTTTTCTTTTGTGGAAGATTAGTAAGATGAGTAATCCCTCCTAGAATCATTTGTTACTTGCGCGTGGTTTAGGGGTGATTGGGCGCTTCCATAGGGATTAGTCCTGCACTCAAATGGGGTGGGGATACCCTATGTTGTCAAAAAATGAAAAAAAAATGATGAGATTCAGGATCGGTTGGATGGCCATTCAACCGCTTTTGGTTGTCGACAGAGATGGGCTTGAGATCTTTGACTTCCTCCTTAAGTCTAGTGTGTTATACCTTGTTGATTATTAATAATTGTACCAACCACCTCGGTCGTGGGCATCTTCTTGTTATCTAATAAAATTTTCTTGCATTCCAAAAAAAAAATGTTCTTCCTGAACCAGCACTCCTAAAACCTCTCTCATTGGCATCCAGGAGAAAATCAAACTTCTAATCTCTAGTATGATATCCTTAGTCCATGAGGCTTTATCCATGGACACTTACGTTTTCTTTCTTTTGAAAGGACCTGTGCTATGACAAATTGGGGGTAATAGCCCATAGAACTTGGCCTTGTTCCCCAAGTTGACGACTCCATTCCTGTAATAGATGAAGGAATGCGTCTGAAAAGATCCAACACATTCCATAATTTCCATACCACTTGAGGAGCCTACACCAAATCTTCCTAGCCGACACCACCTTAAACCATCTATGGATGCGCTTGGGATACCTTATTTGCTCTTTCAAACGCCCATGAAATATAAGCAGGCCATTTACAATTTGATGATGTGATGTGGAATGAACAAAGTGCTTACAAAGCTACCACCACCATAACTGACATGATTGGTGGTTATTCGTTGGCAACAACTGCCTAGTTCCCGCTTTTATTGTTCGTTAGTCGTTTGGTTTTTGTTGTGCTTATTTGCTAATACTTCTTCTCCATTTATTGTATTTCTCCATACCGTTCATCTCCCTTGGTTGAGCATATTTTGCCATTTATTCATTGAACTAGATGAAATTGGTGGTTATTCGTGGCAACAGCTTTTGCCTAGTTCCCGCTTTATTGTTCTTTAGTCGTTTGGTTTTTGTTGTGCTCATTTGCTAATACTTCTTCTCCATATACTTTATCTTCTCCATATCGTTCATCTCCCTTGGGAAAGCATATTTTGCCATTTATTCATTGAACTAGATGAAATTGTTTTTGGCAATTACTGCATCAATCTTCCATTCCACGGCTCCATCTATTGCTAAAGCCTCGTGACGAAATTGAAGCTCTTTGGCGACACGTGCCACACTTGACATATCTTATTAATTTCCCGAAACTTCACATTTTTTGGGAGTGCTGTGAAATTAGTGGAGAATATTGCAAGTCATATGCAGTTATAGCAAGAGTAGTAAGGTAAATGATTGGTTTTTATGTGCCCAGCTAGTAAATGGTTTTCTGAACTCGGTCATAGAATTTTTGGTCATTTATGGGTGTCTAAACTTAGTGAACCAAATAAAGAAAGCATCAATATGTGAAAAGGGCTCCTACACCCCCTTTTTTTCTAAAGCTCTGGTGCTTAGTTGAATATTTTTTTTACGGACTGCTTTTTTTTTTTTTTTGGAATGGTAATTTTCCAGATTGCTTTATATCAAATAAAAATATCTTGCTTTTATGATGGTTAATTTGCATAAACTATTCTGTATAGATCCATATTCCCCAAAGCATTGATTGATAATACTATTTAAGCGAATCATTTTTTTTTGAATGGTACTATTTAAGCGAATCTTCTTCAATACTTATTCAAGATTTACTATTGTCCTTTCTGTAAATCTTGTGATCTCTAGTTGAGTTTGGTGGAGTTAGAGTTAGCTTCACATATTACTTGGTCTACTGAAGCAGTTTCTCTGGCAATTGGGTCATGAAGCATAACTTCTTTTCATTGGCCACAGGCTTTCTGGTTTATGTCACGTTACGGCCCTTGAAAGCGATGTTTTAAATCCTGCACGTGTTTTTCTTTGTGCAGATAAATGATCGTTATGAGTTCCCTTTGCAACTTGACCTTGATAGAGATAATCATAAATATCTTTCTCCAGATGCAGACACAAGGGTTCGCAACCTCTATACACTTCACAGGTAGTATTCCTTTTAGCATTATCAGTTCGATTTGTCGTTAATTAAATTAGCGCTCTAATTGGTTGGTGTGCTTTTTCCTCAACAAACAACTGTCTCATTTGATTGGTATTACATGGGTTTGCTAGGAAACTTTTTCACCTTAATCATTTGATCATTTGTCCCTAACAAAGATCTATGCTATCCTTTAGTTTTATTTAGCAAAAGGTGCTAGTGCATTTGAGGTGCTGGGCTCCTGGGGTACTTGAGCATGCTGTTTCAGATCTTTTTTCCAATTACTTATAATATGTTTTCAAAATACTAATGAGACTCACCTCACGAGATCCTTTGTTTGCTCGCAAATCCCAGTGTACATGTGCCCCAATGTACATGTGCTTTGTGCGGTGACTGGAGCTGTTTAGATGGTGGGCCGTCAAGAGATTGTGTAATGCTGGTTGATTCCATGCTGGATATATGATACTGACCATTTAATTATGGGCTGTAAATGGTAGTGGTCAGAACTTTTATGAAAACACAGAAAACCTTTTTGGTTGCGGGGCTAGGACCATCTGTTTGATGTGGAGCCCGGAGCCTGGGGACGGTCTCATGTTGGTCCACCATAACAACTATACTCCTCACCACATGGGGTGGGACTTGCCTGTCCAAAAGAAAAGGTAGAAGGGGTGCAGTGTAAGTAGGAGTGCTTTATGCCTATTTATGGGGTTTTCTTGTTGTGTTTAGCTTTATAACTCATTCAACCCTATGAAAGTTGATTTAAGCGTGCTTTAAGTTGCTTCGTACTGAAAGCTATCTCTCAGCACATTTTACATCCTTATTCAACTGTACCGTGAAGCAAAGTATAGGTTTTAGGACTTTTTGAATCAGAACCATTCAAATTAAACTGAAATTTTATTATAGGGAAATGATACCACACCCCCCCCCCCCCCCCTTTCTGTTGAGGATAAATTCACCCCTTTAACATTTTTCTTTGCTTTTGAAAGTTAGCGAATGTTAAGCGGCGCTGCGGGCGGGGGGGGGAGGGCGTATATCATTTCCCTTATTATATCATAAAGGGCGGCCCAATGCAAGAGGCTCCTGCCATTTGCGGGGTCTGGGGAGGGCTAGATGTAGTGATGAACGCAGCCTTACCCCTTCTTTGCAGAGACACTGTTTACTTGACTTGAACCCATGACCACCAAGTCACAATGGAGCAACCTTACCATTGCGCCAAGGCTCACCCTCTTCCCTTATTATATCATAATTGAACAATTTATGCATAAAGTTAAACAAAGCAATTACGCTTCCATCCATTTGACCAGCAGCATATTAAATAAATAATTGTGAACTGAATAAAATATTTGCTGAATAAAGGTCCAACAATGCCGTTAAGAGTTAGCTAATCATAATATCCCATGGTCAAAACAATTTAGTTTAAATCAAATCACTCTTTTGGAAGTCTGATTTGATAACCCTTAGGCCATGTTTGGCAATCATGATTTTTTTTCATGATAAATTTAGCTTCTCAAGTAGTGAGAGGGGGCTAGGGCGGGTGGGAGGAGGATAGATTTGAGAAGGCACGAATGGGTAGAGGGGAGAAGTGGCTAAAAAGCAAGGAAAAACCACTCAAAATCTGATTGATTTTTTCCTTGCTTTTTAGCCACTTCTCCCCTCTACTCATTTGTGCCTTCTCAAATCTATCCTCCTCCCACCCGTCCTAGCCCTCTCTCACCACTTGAGAAGCTAAATTTATCATGTAAAAAAAATTCATGGTTGCCAAACATGGCCTTAGGATTCATGTGGAAGTATGAAATGAAAAAAAGGATGTCATGCACTTCGAAAAATCCGAGAATAGTTTGTAAAAGAGTAATTGTTCTGAAAGAATGACTTGGTCTGTTAGAGCCCCTGAAGTGGGTTCTTATAATGTCTGCTGATCCAATCGGTGGTATCACCAAGCTACCTAAAAAGATAGGTTGTTTTGAGTCCTCTTCATGTGTGATGCTGTGGCCTTTTGCCCCTGGATGTGAAGGGTGTGCTTGGCTGTTGCTAGGAGCATGCCGCACTAGATGCGCGTGCCCAGGGTGAAGATGAGGCTCAATGTCTGGGATAAATGTGCACCTGGAATGCTTTTAGCTACATTTTCAGTAAGGGGGTTCATGGTTTTTTTACAATGAAATTATGGGCTCTTATTGTATATGTGCTCTGTATAGATGCATTATACCTCTAAACAAGGCATATTGATTAACCGCTATCTATCAATTATAGTATTTGTCCTCGTTTTGACCCACCAATGATATACACAATACACTTCATAATCCTATATTTAAGGGTGCGTTTCCGTGCGCTCTCCAAATTGTAATAATTGATCCTTGGTAACCCGGGTGACAACACCCATCCAATCTTACCTTGAAAAGGGCCCTAAATCATAATTGATTTCAGAACAGGTGAGACGATTTTGAAATCAATCATTACCTATTTCCTCGTGCGAAATTCTCTCTCTCAAAATACTTTCCCTTTTGCCACCCCGCCGCATCCATTTTTTCTCCCTCGAATCTGACCTTTGTTGTGCTGATATAGTTTGAATCAAATCCAGGAACAAGACGAGACGCGTGTGATGCTGAAATTTGAATATTTGAAGAGCTTAGTTCTCGAGCTTCCATGCCCCATCTCCTCCAAATCCTAAAGCTCTCATTCCTCCTCAGCACCTTCATGCCCATCCCAACAAACCCTAACAGCTTCTTCCAAGAAGAAGAAGGCCACTCATTTTCTTCGGCGTGCCACCACAATGAGCAGAGCTTGGCACCCGATGCCACTTTGGAATTGGCCACTTGTTCATTCAAAACTATGATTTTGATTGGATTTCTGTGAGATTTTCTAGTAACTGTGGCCCTGAAGAGTGGGCAGGTAGAGTGGGAATGGAACCACACATCGAAGCAAAGCAATCAATATGGATGATTGTGGTTGCATTTGGAAAGGAGACGGACTTTCTCTCTTTCCTCAATATTGCTGTTTTTTTATCTTAATTTTTTCACATTTAATTAGGTCATTTATCGTTGACTACTTCTTTGTGTACTGTTAACTTAGTGATAGACTAAATTTTCAGATAACGTGAAATCTCATTCCTTTTACCATTCTTCAGCAGGTGGTGTGCGGATCTCTTTCATTTATTGAAAAATATGCATGTTATTGGCTATGCAAGAAGCTCTCTCCTCTAATTCTGATATGATAACATGATTCCTCTAATATTTAGTCAAAATGAGTTGTGGCATTTGCCACTTTCATAGGCTTGTCAGGGTTGTTTCCTGCATTTTTTTTCTCTATTATATAGATTTGCTCTAGGATACACCTAATGATTTCAAGCTCATTTTTCTATTTCGTGTGCAGTGTTCTTGTTCACAGTGGTGGAGTGCACGGTGGGCATTATTACGCTTTTATCAGGCCGACCCTATCTGATCAGTGGTATGTGGTTTCTACATCGAGCACAAATACTCATGCGCTTGCCCTTGAAAGAACTTATTGAAGCTATCAATTGGTCCATAAGGCTAATCGGACCATGTATGCAGGCAGTCGTAAACTTTTAACTAACTATAATCTTTAAAAAAACTGCAAAATTGCGCTTTAATGTTTTTCTGATGTGCATGAAGTCTCAACCACTACCGTTGTACTTATCCAGCAATTTCATGGGTTCTCATTGGTGCCATTTGCTTTTGAATTCATGTTGCTGCAAATTGTGTTATTTTCACCCTGATATTAATGAAGAGTTCACTTAGGGGCTGTTTGGATACGTGGATTTTAGAATCCAGGTTTTAGTTTGAAAGCGGTGTAAAATTCTGGATTTTACGATCCATTATCCTGGATTTTAAGTAAGATATCCATGTTTTAGAAATATCCCAAGATTTCTAAAACCTGGAAACACAGGATGGTCTCCTACTCTCTTCTTCGACGGAAAGAGGGGCGAGAAATCAGAAAATGATGGACAGTCTCCCTCTTCTCTCGTCTCCCATCCAGGATTTTGAGGAAATCCAAGATTTTAAAATATTGATGTCCAATCGGCCCCATACTGTCTGATTTTGGATTTGTTATCATACTTTCTTTTTCCACGTGTCTTCATGTGTATGTAAAAATGATACACCTGGTGGCATAATTGCATGTGCACACTGTCATGCACTCATGCATGCCTGTGTGGTCCATGGGTTTGCCCAAGTGTCATTGCCTGTCATTTTTTTTCCATAAAATAAGCTTCTGGTCAAGCATAAGCTATGGATTTCATCTTCATAAAATTTATAGCTTATATAGCTATACAAGCTGCATTCTATCTTAATGGGGAATCTTGTATGCCTTATTCATTGAGCCACCATTGGTGGATAGAGTGATAGAAGGTATTCTTTTTTCAGGTTTAAGTTCGATGATGAACGAGTGACAAAAGAAGATATGAAAAGGGCATTAGAGGAGCAATATGGTGGTGAGGAAGAGGTGCGGATTTTGCAACCCAGAGTACTTTTTAGTACTGCATTTGGCTATTGTTTTAATCTACTTTGTTTTTTTATCTTGTGCTTATATCCAGCAGTTACCACAGACTAATCCAGGCTTCAACAACACTCCATTTAAGTTTACAAAATATTCAAATGCATACATGCTTGTGTATATTCGTGAAAGTGACAAGGAGAAAATAATCTGTAATGTGGATGAGAAGGACATTGCTGAACACCTTAGGGTATTTTTTTCCTCTCTCTTATAGAATACCTTTCACGAATTTACTTCTCCAGATGGCTGTGGGAACACTTGAATGAACTGCGGGGATTCTGTATCTTATTCCAGGAAAGGTTGAAGAAAGAACAGGAAGAAAAAGAGCACAAGAAGAAGGAAAAAGCAGAGGCACACCTGTATACCATTATAAAGGTTATGATTTTCAACTGTTCTTCTTTTTCCCTTGCTACTTGTATCATCGCTCCTTCATCCTCCAATGTTATTTCACTGAATTGATTAAATCCAGGTTGCTCGAAATGAGGATCTTGCAGAACAGATCGGAAGGGATATATATTTTGATCTCGTCGATCATGACAAAGTTCGGAGTTTTCGTATTCAGAAACAGATGCCGTTTAACATTTTTAAGGTACCTTCAATTTTTTTTTTTTGGTTGGTTGGTTGGGTTGGTGGGGTCAGACATGTACATATATGAATTGTTGTTTAGATATCTTTTTTGGATAAGCAATCAAATCTTAATATTGATATTAGGTGCAATATTATGGGAATGCTTTTCTTTGAGTATTAGTTGCTGTTGGATTTTAACTTTGAGTCCTTCACGTTTGCCCTGCAAAATCATTTATCTTACAGTTTGTCTCCTCTGCTCATATTTTGAACTTATTATCCTAGAGTCTGATTTTGCTACCCTTTGTTCTTATTTACAACCTACTTGAGTTGACTTACAGATTGTGGTAGGAAAAATCATACTTTTTTTGTTAACTGCTGTTGCAATTGAATTGAAGGGAGTTATAGATTCCGCATACAGATTCCCACCGACCCTATTTGACTTGTCATGCATCTTTTGGGTATAGACATACCTGCATTTTGTTGGGCTGTGATGGTGTTTTTTGAAAGAATTTACTCTCCCTCTTGAAACCATAGTTGTTAAGTATCTTGTTTACTCAGAACTTTCGGTGGAGAACTGACTTGATTACTTTTTACCGACATACATGCTCCTCATCTTTCCTTAATCTTTTTCCTCTTGTCACGTTTCTCCTTTTTCTTTCTTCCTTTTCTCTGATTTTCATGCAAATTCAAAGGTGCATGGCATTTCCCATTGTTTGTCTTGGACATTTATTTCTCTTTTTAATGTTAGAATTTATTATTAAAATATGTCAATCAACATTAGAAAAACTGACCAAAGGCTAAAAAGAAAAAGTGCGAAACAAAGTTACAAAAGCTAAATGCAACTTGATCATACTGTTAATAGGAAGACCATCTGAAATGGAATTTGGTTTCCATGGTTATGAGAGGTACTAAGTGTTTCATAGACTCTTTTCCATTATTTTCCATAAAATTCTACAATGCTTTTTGGGCATTTTCTCAACTTTGTTTGGAATATTCTATGTCACCTTTACACAATATAGCATAATGCAACATCTGATTTTTCTTGAAATTTTCCATGTTAAAGGGATCATACATATCTTTTTGTATTTTGAATATATGGAATATTTTATTTATAAAGAAACGGAAGTGCTAACAGATATGTAAATTGAAAGTCCCAAATTCAATTTTAAGTTAAATCCGCATCAATACTGCTCTAGCTTTCTTATCCTGCACTAAGCCAAAACGAGGCTAACACCAACTATTATCAGGCATATATCCAAGTACAGAATTTTGTGACCAGTAACTCCAAAAATTTCCAATCACCTTCTCTATGGATGAGTGAATAATTTTATTTTGGAACTTATAACAAAATACTTTGTTTCTTTAAAACCTAGAATTGAATATCCAAAATGGGGGAGTTTTATCTGATATCCACCTTATCAAAGTTAGCTGTCAATAATCAGTATTTCCTAATTCAGATTATGATTGAGATCCCTGAATTTGAGCCCAATTTATATCATCATCCCCTAACCTCAACCACTTAGGCAGGTCTATCTATCACCTTACCAAAGCCAATCATGATGCCTTTGTTATCCATCACCTCACCAAAAATCTATATCACCATCACCTAATCTCAATCACTTGGGCAGGTCTATCTATCACCTTACCAAAGACAATCATGATGCCATTTTTAACCATCACCTTACGAAAAACAGCATGCCATTCCTTTGGCTTTTTTGTTGAAGTGCTTTGCTATTTATCTTAATTTATTGCTATCTAATCATTTGAGGGATCTTCTTAAGTACCTTATGAATCATAATCTGGCTTGTAGTTCTTGCAAAAATTAATCCATTCCTGTGTCTTGCTAGACAAATTCTCTTGCTACATGGTTAAAGTGTTTGGCCTTGCGAAAGTCTCTGAACTACTACCACCCGTTGTATGCATGAGCATGTGGTTGGACTTATATGTACAAGTGTGCAGGGAACTGAATATGTGTGAATCCACAGCGTTAACTGATGCAATTTGTTAAATGAAACATTTTATAAGGTTGTTGATTTTGGGTCCAAAAAATTTTCTTATGAGAATAACCATGGTGTTCTCTTTTGCTAAGATAACAGTTATTGATATAGAGAATAGTTCCACTATTAAATGAGCTAGTTTTTTTTATTCCAATTTCCAATTTACCAAAGGAAAAGTATAAAATGGTGAAGAACTAATAAAAGGCAGTGACCAATAACAAATTAATAGTCTTGAGTTCCAGCATTTTGCTATTCTATGATCAGTCATTGTCAATTCCATTTCGCATGGAATTTTAGAATTATTCTGTTCCGGAATGAATTTCGGCTCATTACGGAACAGCCGACATTAGGAAAGAATCTAGTTGGAATTCAAGAAAATTCTGGAATTTTTTCCACGCCTGCGTCATCGTGGATTCCCCCAAGTCGACTCCATTTTTTTTGGCCGTGTTCTTGTCCGAGTCCGCATTTTGCCCTATGACGTCAATCAAAATTCCTTTGACACTCCCGAGTTATAACTACATCAACCGAGTACCTACATCGTGGCGAGCTGACTAGGATTTTCTTTGGCCACATTTAGACCCACATCCGTGTTTTGAGACATTGATTTAAACATGATAAAAAATAAATATATAGTTAAAAACTTTAAATTACATTATTTAATTTAGATGTTGAAAAACATAGTGGTGACTAACCTAATTGCATGTTGGGCTATAAATTGCTCTTGTTGTGATTGTTGGTTGAAGTATAATATAAATTGTTCGTGTAGTAAAAAAGTATACTCAAATTCATGTTAAGATTACATTTAAAAGGAAGCCCTTGAGCTTTTATTTTTATTTTAAATGGAAAATGGATCTAATATGTTTCATCCCATGCACAAATGATATGTCATGGGGTCCAGTTGGAATTCAAGAAAAATCTGGAATTTTTTCCGTCCCCGCGTCATCGTGGACTCCCCCAAGTCGACTCCTCTTTTTTTTTTTTTACCTTGGCTGTGTTCTTGTCCAAGTCCGCATTTTGTCCTAAGAAGTCAATCAAAATTCCTTTGACACTCCTGAGTTATGACCGCGTCAGCCGAGTACTTGACCACATCGTGCCGAGTCAACTAGGATTTTCTTTTGCTGCATTTAGACCCACATCCGTGTTTTGAGACATTGATTCAAATAAGATGAAAAATAAATATATAGTTAAAAACTTTAAATTACATTATTTAATTTAGATGTTGAAAAACATAATGGTGACTAACCTAATTGCATGTTGGGCTATAAATTGGCCGTGTTGTGATTGTTGGTTGGAGTCTAATATAAATTGTTCTTGTTGTAACAAAGTATACTCAAATCCAAGTTAAGATTACTTTTAAAAGGAAGCCCTTGAGCTTTTCATTTTTAATGTGAAATGGATCTAATATGTTTCATCCCATGCACAAGAGAAATGATTTGTCATGGGGTCCATAAATCGAACTTTATCTAACCTGTCAGAAAAAGGTATTTAAAACATGATAGAGTAGGAGCATCTATGACACAGCCTTCCCTTCTTACATGTATCCTGATCCAACATTGGGTACTTAGGAGTTTTTTGAAGGATCTGAGTATTAAAGCCAATTTATGCTGAAGGCAATATTTGCGGCTGAATGTCGGAAGCAAATATGAAGGTGGGACATCGTTAGACATTGTATTTAGGTATCTGAGTAGATGTATTTCATGCTTTTGGGAGACACGTTTTACCATCTTCCAGACCATTGTTTCTTTCCATAAGTTGATTTGGAGTTGTTCCCTTGGGATGTTCTGAGTGAAGTGGTTAATGCTCCTCCAACGTCCTAGCCTGGGCTGCTGGCTTAGCTCAGGGACCTTGGAATCTGCCAAATATCATCTCAGAGATTCCCGACTGCTGTAGGATCATCCACCCTCAATTCACATGCTCTGTTCTTCAAACAAGAAAGCGGATAAACTCTCCAAAGATGGACTGGAAAAACCAGGCGTCGAAGTGATTACATCAAGTATCGAATAGTTGTTTGGGGCTGATACAGCACTTGCAGTTTTTTTTCTTCTGTTTTTTCAGATGGATCAGTGGCTGTAATCATGTCGGGTGACAGCTTGTCCCCTATATCGACTTGTAATCAGCTGGAACATTTTGGGAGTGAATGAAGTTACTGTTTCTACTTTATAAAAAAGTGGTTAATGTCAATTTTGGTTTCTGCTTTGGTGAGGTGTAGTCTGCTGGTACATCTGTGGGTACCAGTGGGCATTGTAGGGGATATGTTCAGTTACCATTGTGTTAGGGTGACAAGCGGAGATGAATAATAGGTATTTTAGAGGTAAATTTAAGGGTGTAATCTATGTGGAGGGACATATCAACCATCTTATCATCTCTTTGGCTTTGGATTGCAAGGAATTGTTGTTTGTCAAGGTAGATGATCATCTTAGGAGCTGTGGATCTCTTTCTATGGGTTGTTAAGCAAATTTACTTGCTATATGGAACTTCCTTTCTTGTAATTTCTATTAATTTAGTGGTTGCTTCCCCTTTCCCCCCTAATGAATTCTTTTGTCAGCAAAGAATTATAATGGCTTAAGGAACTTTAATTGCTATAAGGGATGCTCTAAGATGCTATAAGGGATGCTCTAATCGTAATGGCTTACGCAAATTTACTTGGCTACAAGGATGCTCAGTTTCTTTAGTGGCTGCTTCTCCTTTTCCTCCTTATGAATTCTATAATTTATAATCAGTAAAGAATCATAATGCCTTACTAACTGGATTATGCATATATGCAGCCCAGGGCTTATTTTTGCTAGCATTATAGGCTTGTGTTTTATGTGTAAAATCCATTAATCCTTTAGTTCTGTATCTCGAGATGAAATCCGGGAAGTTCTGTTGCATTTTAGATCTCCTCTCTTTTTGTTATTGCATACCATATACATGATACACGTTAGAGACAGAGCTTTTGTTGTGAATGCTCAGTTTGCTTAGTACCCCCATCATTAAATTTTGTTATTACCACTTCTGTTCCTTTTATTATTAATTTGTTACCTGATTTGTAAATGGTTCACAGGAAGAAGTAGCCAAGGAATTCGGTATTCCGGTGCAATTTCAGCGTTTTTGGCTCTGGGCGAAACGCCAAAACCATACATATCGTCCCAATAGGCCATTTTCACATCTAGAGGAAGCACAATCTGTAAGTTCTTTCTTCCATTTATTTCTCACATGCTATGTGATTGGGCTTGCACAGAATTATCACAATAGTGGAATCAATTCAGTATGCACAATGAGACAATGCCATATCTTTGTTACATATCATCAGTATTATTATGCTTTACCATTTTGTTATACATGCAAAGCTCTGCAAGTCACTTGGTTTATGCAAATGAGCAATTCTGTAAAACCTCAACGTGCTTGTGACAATGGTTTTAAATTTCGTCCGAAATACCGAAATTTCGGATTTCGGTTGGGACCGAAACCGAAACCACCAAAATCTGATATTTGGGCCAGAGTCCAAAATTTCGGCAATTTCGGCTATGTCCGTAACTGAGACCAAAATTTAAATCCTTGCTTGTGACCAATATGTTAGAATATAATGCAACGGCGGAATATATCTAAGTTCTTGATCAACTAATAAACCACCAACAAACAAAAGGAGTGCAGTATTTGATAAATGCTTCGAACAAGTGGAACTGACACTCATGATGGTGAATATGTCCTGACATTGGATTTGGAAAGGAACATTAAGGAATCGAACATGTTTCTGTTTCAGTGCAATGTCGAGATGCATGGTATATAGATGACCTTGTGGACAGACATTCCACTTGGATGTGGCGGCAGACCGTCAGTTGCCTGCCTTGGGTTTATTTGAGTAGAAGGCAGCAGATATTAACCTTCTTAGATATGACTTCTTGAAAATAAATACTATTTACATATTAGTTTCTTTAAACTTTGTATGTTGGTCTTGCCTTCTTGTTTTGTTTTGTTTTGTTTTGTTTTGTTTATCGTAAGAGGGGTTGTGTTTGCTTTTAGTTTACAATTGGCACATTATATATTCGTATGTGTCTCTTTGTTGCATCATTAATAGCACATTTAGGCACCAGACCATAATAAACTTAGCTTGAGCTTTTTATGAAGATAAAAATGTCAACAGCTTGGTTTACCCGTGTACTGTTTCTTGCTTCATTATTACCTTTTGATTTCCCTCCTGTATCTGTCCTATGGTCCTTAGTTGCCATGTTGCACTTGATTTCCCTCCTGTATCTGGATAATGATTAATTCTCCTATGGTCCTTAGTTGCCAAGTTGCACTTGATGCACACTTCTTTTTTTAATTTTTGGCAAAGATTAACAGAATTTATTAAATCAAAGGATAATTACAAGGGCCCATCAAAGTGCAAAAGCTTCCCAGGATGCATATGATTACTCGTAGCACCAACTTTAAGTAATCGATCCGCAAGCTCATTCACACTGCTTGGGATATGAAAGAAAGAATGAAGAATGGTACCCCAATTATCCCTTAAAACTCCACCTATACCAGCTGGGCTGGGGTTGCCAAGGGAGCAACCATCGGCGTTTAGCTTCAAGGTCTAAGTGGTGGTGATAACCATCTAGCCGGAACTCACTAAACTTTCCATCATGACGATTTCCATTCTCTGTATTCTATACTAATTTGGGGTTCTGATTGTAGAGAACAATCAATGCCAGAATCAGACTCGGCTTGATCTCTGGTGAAATTTTTCCAATAGAATATCTACTGATTATTGAGGGGTATTGGCCGTTGATTACACAGTAGTTTGTGATTTGGATAAATACAGAAGGAAATAAAATTCAGTAGGCAGAAAATTACCTATAGAAGTTCCTCATGAATTTCGACCCCAGTTATCAAAACTTGTCTGAAGAAAATTTGCAGGAAATCCAGCAATGCCCATCTTTATAGACCCTCTAACGAACCCCAACTTCTATTATAGTTCAAAGTCATACTTCTGCCTTGCTTTTCTACTTCTCAAACACACAAAGCTCCAGAATGTAAATATGTAGAACATTCACTTTACTATAAATTACTGTGCTGCATTGACAGACTTGCAGTTTGATCGTCCCCATGTAGATTTCAATCTCCTTCTCAGATCAGTGTCAAAGTCTCATTGAATTACTCGTTTTTGTTGCATTTTCTTACCAATAGTATCTCTGCCCTGATTTTCAGAATTTGTTTAAGTCTGTCTTCAGTTGGGAAACTAGGCGGCTGCCCATATGGATTGAAGTCTTGTCATGAACCATCTAAATTAATCTCAGAGAATTCCAAGAAATTTCTCAAGGATTTTCTAGGGCAAAAAACCTATATTCTTATATTTTGAATTTCTAGATCGAACTGAGGTGGTTGGGACTACCTGCTGATTTCATCATGTTACGACATCATCTTAATTCTGACTTCATTGGAAAGTTCAGCAACAACCCCTCCATTTCTGGATCTTTTCATCTTTTCGTCATGCTAAGTATGATTACTTTTATCCATTGATGCAATTCTTTTGACTATATTGTAGCTCGACAATTCTTTTTACATGTTTCTTTAGAGTGACCTCTGTTTTGCGTATTTTGGAGATTTACCACCTAAAGAGTAGACTAGGTTTGTAATGGGGCATGTTAGGGCCTGCTGGACTCTCAAGCTCATAACCACTTTTTATTGCATTGTAGGTTGGACAATTGAGGGAGGTATCAAACAAGGCTCACAATGCAGAACTAAAGTTGTATTTGGAAGCAGAGCTTGGACCGGTACGGTTGCTTTACAACTTAATTTTTTTTTTTTGAAAATTACTTCTTAATGCAAAATGGGTTCCGCATTAGTATGCTTTCCTGGATTTCAAGTAATCTGTAGGTTTTAAACAGACGTGCATGAGTAGTTTTTTCTGTTTGGTCATGCAGGATTTACGTCCTCTTCCTCCACCCGACAAGACCAAAGATGATATACTACTTTTCTTCAAGCTTTATGACCCTGTGAAAGAGGAGCTCCGGTAGTCATTGGTTTCTAGCCTTGCCAATAGTTTGCTGAGGTTACCGTTACATGTGACTCTAGTAAAATTTTAATTTTTGATCTCAGGTATGTGGGGAGGCTTTTTGTTAAAGGTACAGGCAAACCGGCCGAAATCCTGGCCAAAATAAATGAAATGGCCGGATTCCCTCCAAATGAAGAAATTAACCTTTATGAGGTAGTTCTTATGGCCAAATTTTAGTCTCTGATTATTGCAACACGATTTATTTTCCCAGCAAAGTCTTGGTATTTATATGAAGTTACATGTAACTTGTCGTAATAAAAAGAACTCTTTTTTCTAGATGCGGAAATTGCTAATAATAGAACTTTCTGAATTGTTCGTTATGTGATGGCCAGGAAATAAAGTATGAGCCAACTGTCATGTGCGAACAAATTGACAAGAAACTCGCGTTTCGAGCTAGCCAGGTGTATATATATCATATGATTTTTTTTTGAATGGTGCATATATATCATATGGTGCACTAGCTTACTGTCTTCAAATAGTATATCAAGTTGGACACGGGGCTTGAATTTCTGATTTCTCATGTGCAGCTTGAAGATGGAGACATCATCTGTTTTCAGAGAACTCTAAACGAAAATGTTGACCAATGTCGCTACCCAGATGTACCCCACTTTTTGGAATATGTGCATAATCGGCAGGTAATCATTTCTTATCCTTTTGACATACAATAAATAATCTATCAGGCATAGTTGTGTGGTAGGCTCATTGGCTTGGTCTATGGTCAGTGGCTAATATACACATTTGAAACCATGGTTTTAAATTTTGGTTTCGGTATATATTTCGGCCTTGGCCGAAACTGGAATTTCTGGTGAAATCCCAAAATTTCGGCCGAAATCCGTTACACCAAAAATGGCAATATTTTAGAAATTTCGGTAATTCGGCCGAAATTTTGGAAAAATAATATATTTTTTTTAAAAATTTGAATTTTGCAAAATTCCGGCCGAAATTTGGTAAGTCCGAAATTTCGGATTTCAAAAAATTTCAGTTTCGGTCCCAACCGATATCTGAAAAATTTAAAACCATGTTTGAAACTATTTTCTATTCTTGGAAGCCATATTGTGTTAAACAATGCTTTAACATTAATAAAAAAGGGTGACTAGGAGCCTAGTTATGTATGCATATTCTTTAGATTAGAAGCATGTGCTACAATTTGTATCAATGCAAGATGCTTAATGTGCTTATCTATGCGAAATGTACTCAGTCGAAGATGGGTAACATGTATTTCCCTGGTTGAGGGGGATTTTTCCATATGAGGGAACTCCTTTTGAAGCACAATGTGTCATCTTTCACTTTCTCCAGATTAGGGTGGTTTTGTGATTTTCATCTTGAGAACCATTTGTATTTCATTCGACCTCTCAGTACTCGGAAAATAAGCAGCAGCCATAATGTTTATTACTTCTGTAGTTGGCAAAAGTAATTTTAAACTTGTTCAAAACTGTCCAGATTGAAGGCATATTCATCTTTCTGCCAGAACTTGTTCAAAACTGTCCAGATTAATTTTGAACTTGTTCAAAACTGTCCAGATTAAAGGCATATTCAAAACTGTCCAGATTAAAGGCATATTCAGAGATTGGGAGTCTTCTTTGGATGTTGGGCACTGGTAGAGTGTAATCCCTATCGTTGTTGTGGATAGTCGTGGGTAAACCTTGGCTCTTTTCATCCTTCTGCTTCTTGATTGTTAGAGTGCGGGGTTCTGTTGGTTTGACTCAGCATAGTATGCAATTTGGGGAATGCTAAAGCTATATCCGAGTGTGCTTGAGGAACTTTGTTCCTCGCTGCTTTGGGAATCCTCCCGTTTTTCTCTTTTGTCTGAGTTTGTAAAATAGAAAGGTGCATAAATGACGATGAAGATGCCTGATTTACTTCGGGTCACTTATAACCTTTTTCCGTTGTATGTTGCAGCCTAGGGTGTTGGATCTCCTGGTATAAAAAATGATGGGATGGATAATCATTTAAACCTGGTTTAGTTGGAGTCTGAAAGTAGCAACCTGTGGAATGCAGCATTGAGGCAGGTTTGGGTTTTTTGTAGTTGCTCTCAAGATCTCCGTGGGAAGGTCGCAAAGTTTATAAATGGTCTTGCCTTTTGGAGTCAGTAGGAGGTGGATGTGTGTCTTTATAGATCTATAGCAGTGGAAGCATCTTTGGATGACACACGTGTTCTTGAGTCATGGTGTTGATGGAGGCTTTTGGGATGGAGGTTTTTTGTATTGTATAATGAAAAAGTCATTCTATAGTAACTATAGCTAAGATGTGGGTACTCCTCTTTTGTTTTGCTTTTCTGGTCTAGGGTACATCCTGACCTTCCATGCTATGTAATTGCAAGCTGGGACTCCTGGTTCCCAATGTAATCCTCATGGTATGAATACAATTGTCAATTTTTTCTTTTAAAAAAAAAGAGTGTTTATGGTTTTATGGTTTAGGGTGAGGTGGGGGTGGGGTTAACAACAAATACTAATAAAAGAGGAGTAGAACAATGTCAAATTAATAGGTCTTGCAATAAATATTTCATACTCAACACGGTACAAAAATGTGTCAGTCAACATGCCCACATGAAGTTGACACTTCTGATTATTACTACTTGACATCGGAAGGCGTGTTGACCCTAGAAATAGGGACACGCCCCATACAGACAGATACATATAAAATTACTGATTATTAATCATAATGTGCAACAAAATAAATATGGTATTCTTTCAATAAACTAAGCGATCTTAGGATTAGGAAACTACGAGTCGAAAACAAATATGCGATAATCAAATAACAAAGCGTTTATCAATCTTAGCTACAATGAAGTAGAAGAAGAATGTGGTTTTAAATTTTTACCGAAACCGACACGAAATGATCGAAATATTTCTGTTTCTGTCCCCACAAAAACCGAAATCGAATCCGAAACGACCGAAATGCATAACCAAAGTCGCAAGTCTAACAGTGGTATACTATATCAATATGTACTGCACAATTATGTTTATATGAATTGCATGCGAAATGTGGTACATTTGTTTTGGTGCATATGTTATGTATAAATAATCATATGAATTCATTTTCAAAATAAAATAAAATATGAATTACTTACACGTGAAATTTGGTATGTACTAAATTATCAGACACAAGCGACAATGCATGTCACTGGGTGTTCGATGTTTTAAGCCATTATGGATGATTGTCTTGCTTATGTGATGGTTTCTGAGTGTTTGTGTGCTTTTTCTAGCAATTCCTGAAATTTCATATTTAAATTTGATCATTTGCGCTTGTTTCCATATGATTCTGTGCTTTTACAGGATATCCACCAAAATTTTCAACTGAAATAGAAACTTCAACTATTTAGTTTTTAGGTCTAGGCAGGCAATATGCCTACAATGAATACAATATTAAGTGTTCGTTTATGATCTTATATTTAGGCAGGAAAACTTTAACTATTAATGAGGAGCCAATACAGTATTAAACTAATAAAATTACAATAAATATTTCACACTTGACCGCGTAAAAAAAATGTATGAAGCTGCAGATATAGGATGCAGAGGATGATTGATCATGTCTTGTCATCATTTGTAATTTTGTATCTATTCCTATGTGATTGATGTGAGATAGGCAAGATGCTTCTCACTGGCATTACTACACCATCTTTCTGGAATCTGGATACATGGCTTTGATTTATTCCCATAGAAAGTGTTTCTTTTCCTTAGTCATTGGTTAATATTTGTGTAAGATTCTATTCTAAGTCTTCATGTAACGTGATGCTGTAGATTGTCCATTTCCGTTCTCTGGAGAAACCTAAAGAGGACGATTTCTGTTTAGAGTTGTAAGTCTCTCATAATATTTTTTTTCGGTTTTATCTTATGTTCTCTGAGGATATATATTATCAGTTTTCTGATCGTTTTCTTCAAATTTTTCCATCTGAATTTAAGGTCAAAGCTTTTCACTTATGATGATGTTGTGGATAAAGTTGCTCGCCAGCTTGGTTTGGATGATCCAACTAAAATTAGGCTTACATCTCACAACTGTTACTCTCAGCAGCCTAAACCCCAGCCCATTAAGTACCGGGGTGTAGAGCATCTGTCAGACATGCTGGTCCACTACAACCAGGTTTTCCATCTTGTATCTCCATCTACCTTTGTTTTTTTTTAATCTTCTTTGGGAAACTCTCCAAGGAAAAACGGTACGTGCGTTATTGATTGGTTGACTCAGTGGGGTTTTAATTCTCTAGCGAGCCAAACAAAATTTTGACCCTGCGGGAAAAAACCGAGTCGACTTGCGAGTCAATGATTGACCCGTCTAATGTTTTAGATGTTATTTGTATCAACTATTTGTGAATAGTGTGAAACCAGTAACTAATCTTTCTTTGACAGACTTCCGATATCTTGTACTACGAGGTATTGGACATTCCTTTGCCAGAGTTGCAAGGTTTAAAAACTTTGAAAGTTGCTTTTCATCACTCCACGAAGGATGAAGTGAGTATGCAGATCATGGCTTTCATCTTATTTTGCATCATGTAACCTGTCATGTGTGTTGTTAAACCTGTAAGTGCTTGTTTACAGGTGGTAATTCACAGTATTAGGCTTCCAAAACAGAGTACTGTTGGTGATGTTATCAATGACTTGAAAACCAAGGTAATTTTCAACTGTTCATACACTTCCAATTTATGGAGCAGGTGGGTTTTGTTGCTCTCTACCGTGCTCTCACTTTATCTCTTTAGCAGGATGAATCTCACTTCTAGGCTAACACTGCACAGCTTAATCTCTACTAATTTCATAATTTTCATATTTTAAGCAATTTTTGGTAATCAATTCAGAAAGAAAGCTAACACTTATAAAAATAGTATGCATGTGGCGTGCTTCTCATTTGTACTTGCATGGGGTTCTAGAATTCCACTAATTCCAATTAAACATAAATAAAATTATACCTACAACCTGATGGACATTTTCGAATAGGTCGAGCTCTCTCATCCCAATGCTGAGCTTCGATTGCTTGAGGTTTTCTATCACAAGATCTATAAGGTATGTTTTTGTCTTCTTTAGCTTCTTATTTACTTATGTCATTTAAAAAAGTGTTTAGTGAGGAGTTGAGTCTTTATGACCTGTGATTAAGAACTTGGCTTGGGATTTCCCTAAGTAATATCCATTTGTCCTGTGATTGAGCTGCAGACCATATTTAAAAGTATTAAGGACTGTTTTGGGCTTTTCGAAAATTTTGTTCATTATTATTACCTGCCAACTTGAACACTTTTTTGCAGATTTTTCCACCTAATGAGAAGATTGAGAACATAAACGATCAGTACTGGACATTGCGTGCAGAGGAGGTTTGTCCCTCTTTTGAATTTCCTCAAATAGATTGTTGCTGGTAAAGTGGGGATTTCATGTGTGTGCTGTCTGTTTGGTTGAATTTTGCGTATCACATCCGTGTATTTGTTTTGGTTGCTGTATTTTTGGTACCATTAACTTTATGTTTAATGTATGGTGTTCTGGAGATGTATAATAAGATAATCTTTGGCACCCAATATATAATTTTGCGGCGCTATGAATAAATATTGATTGTCTTTCAGTTTATATCTGTTAATTCATTCTGATTGCTATATTTTTGTACCATAGACCTGATGTTTAAGGTATGGTGTTATGTAGAAATGTATAATTGGATGTCTTTGGTATATAATTTTATGGTGCTATGAATAATATTACATCTCTTCCTGTCCTGCGAAGATGACTAATCAAATTAAAAGTGCAAATAATAAGATCTTATTATTTTTATTTTCTGAAAATTAGTAGATTTAAGATTATGGAAAGAAATAGATATAACTAATCCTTTTTCTGACCACTGCATCAAGGGTTGAGGCTGTTACACAGTTGGGTGGTTCTCTATATTTACAAGCATGGTTTAACTGTCACATAAAGGTTAAGGCTGTTACACAATTGGATGGTGCTGTATATCACAACTATGAAGGTTGCTGGTTCGATCCCAGCTTACCTATAAAAAAATTATAGCAATCACATCATGTTTTGGTTAATTTATATCATCCCACGTCTTTCTATATCGCAATTAGTGATATAGAGCTTCTGACTAGTTGGACACGAGATTGCGGTCATACTTTGTGATTTTCAATGCATTCCCATTTCATTTCCCTTCAATGAAATTAGATTGATTTTAAAACTGTCAACAATTATAAAACCTCACTCAATTTGTCCGGTTGAGGCGCATGGTTTAGGTAATGTTTTTTTTTCTTTCTGAAAATTAGTAGATTTAAGATTATGGAAAGAAATAGATATAACTAATCCTTTTTCTGACCACTGCATCAAGGGTTGAGGCTGTTACACAGTTGGATGGTTCTCTATATTTACAAGCTTGGTTTAACTGTCACATAAAGGTTGAGGCTGTTACGCAATTGGATGGTGCTGTATATCACAACTATGAAGGTTGCTGGTTCGATCCCAGCTTACCTATAAAAAAATTATAGCAATCACATCATGTTTTGGTTAATTTATATCATCCCACGTCTTTCTATATCGCAATTAGTGATATAGAGCTTCTGACTAGTTGGACACAAGATTGCGGTCATACTTTGTGATTTTCAATGCATTCCCATTTCATTTCCCTTCAATGAAATTAGATTGATTTTAAAACTGTCAACAATTATAAAACCTCACTCAATTTGTCCGGTTGAGGCGCATGGTTTAGGTAATGTTTTCATCACATAGGATTCAAGTTGAATTACAAATTGTTTCTGTGGTATTCATATTGAATATTGGGTTTGAATTATAAATCTTATGATAATAACGGCAATGATATTACCTCTAGATAATTGGATATAACATTTGGGTAAGTGACTGCTGAGTGTTTGTATAATGACAACAGATCCCAGAAGAAGAGAAAAACCTTGGTTCCCATGATCGCCTTATTCATGTTTACCACTTCACAAAAGATGCAGCCCAAAATCAAATGGTAAATATGATTTAAAGTTAATACCTGTGTTCTCACTATTTCAGCCACAGCGGTCACTACTGTGAATGTGAAAGCCATCTTGCATATTTTAACCCCGCCTTAAATTTTCATCCTGTTTGATTCAACAGCAGGTTCAGAATTTTGGGGAACCCTTCTTCTTAATTATACATGAAGGTGAGACTTTAGCTGAGGTTAAAGTACGTATCCAGAAGAAATTGCAGGTTCCAGATGAGGAATTTGCCAAGGTATTTGCTCTCATTTTTAGCACCCATAATGACCATGCCAGCTTGTTCCCAATTTTGTATGTTGCAAGTACACGTGCATAGGGCATTTGGTATTTCAATCATTGTGAAAGTCTTATTTTCTGGTCTTTGATCATCTCCCTCGAAATTTCTGGTCTTTTGTTTTATGTTCTTTGTAGTGTTTGTTTGTTTGTTTTCTTAGTTTTTTGTGGCTGTTTCCCCCTTCCTGTTTCTGTCCATCTCGGGCGGGGTGTTGCTTTTCTGCTTTTCATTAATTTTTTTTTTTGCCTGTAAATAAAGTCTTATTTTTTACCATTTGTTTTCTATGTTTTGTAGCTTTAATGCGCTTATTTTTCATTTCGATGCTTCTTTAGTTCTTCCGATGTGTCTTTGATTATCTAATATTTATACAACACTCAAAATCTCCGAATATAATGCAGTTGCACAGATGTGTTTGATGGATTTTCTTGAGTCACATATCTGACACCTTGTATGATGCTGGCACATTCGTCTAAGTTGCATAACTCAAGAGGCATTGCATATAATTTAACAAAATGGAAGTAAATGATTTGTAGTCTTGCGGCCCTCGTGTCGTCGAGCCTAGCTGCGCCCTGGTGAATGGATGGTCCTGATCCCTTAATCAAATCAAGGGTTTTTGGTATTTGGCTTTGGATGTTGACTTTGTCATTTGTCTGCTGGCCATGATCGTGGGGCTAGGATCGTCTGTTGTTGTTGCGTCCATGGGGCTGGTGCCATGGTGGTCCACCAGCGCGACAATTGGATCACCACTTTTGAAATGTCGGGTAAGGCCTGCAAGGTTCGGAAAGGAATGTTGGCGGGCCCATTTATTGACCAACTCATAATATGGAGTCTATTCTCATATTTTCATCTGAAGTATGGAAGCAGGCATTCCCCATTCCTGCGGAAACAACCATGTAGTTAACCCTTCTATACTACTAATCATTAACAAACCAACTTTTGATGATTGTCTATATTGAAATTTATCTCCCCTTATTGTTTATATTGAAAATTTGAGGGCGAGCCATGGCACAACGGTAAGGTTGCTCCATTGTTGACCTGGTGGTCACGGGTTCGAGTCACGGAAACAGCCTCTCTGCAAAGCAGGGGTAAGGCTGCGTACATCTAGCCCTCCCCAAACCCCGCAGTGGCGGGAGCCTTGTGCACTGGGCCGCCCTTTTTTCTTGTTTATATTGAAACTTATCACCCCTTTTGCTCATATGTTTTGTCAGTGGAAGTTTGCATTTCTGTCATTGGGTCGCCCGGAATATCTTCAGGATTCTGACATTGTATCTAGTCGTTTTCAGGTAAGTCTATCAGAGTTCACATTTGATTGATGCATTCCTTTTTTCCATTTTAGTGATTCACTGCCCCCTTGACCTCTTTTTGTATCCATATATGCCTTCAGAGAAGAGATGTATATGGGGCTTGGGAGCAGTATCTTGGGTTAGAGCACTCTGACACTGCTCCAAAAAGAGCTTATACATCAAATCAGGTAATATAACATTTACATACGTTTCTTTTTCTTTTTTAAATCTCACCCTCGATTCATTTGGTTGTCACTTGGAATGGCTTTACCCGTAGTCTTATTTTATCACGGCGGACCCCAGGTTCTTCTGCACAATCACAAAAGAAGTATAAGATACCCTACAGATTCCATTATCTTTCATGACAATATCTCTTCCCTTTGCAGAACCGTCACACATATGAGAAGCCAGTAAAAATCTACAACTAGAAAATGGCAACAAACCTCTGAAATGCCACCGGCCAAACCTGATATATTTAATCACTGCTGTTCCGGCAATGTGAAATTGGAAGAGCAAAACATGTTTGAAGACAAATAGAGGCTTTTTGAGGTGGTTGCCTTTATTGATTTTGTTGCTATGGTGTATTCTTTCTTGTGTTGGGTGGGGAGAGGACTTTTCCAGATGCGTGTGCAACCCCCTTCTCAGCTTTTTTATTCTGTTCTTTTTTTGTGAAGCCCCCCTTGTGTGAGCTGTCTCACCTTACCTTCATTTCCAGTGTAATTTAGTACATAAGAAGATTTTGGACAAGGGGATGTATACAGGGTATAGATAGTTGGGTGTCGTTGACATTTGCCTTTTTTTGTCCATTTCCCCCCTTTTTTCTTCAGTTTCCCTTATTTATTTCTAGCTTCGTCTTGTTGGGGATTGGGGTTGTATAATGGGTGGTGACACTGATTCTGAGTTTTTTAGGTATTATGTATTACTCTAAGCCTTCAGTTCTAAGAAGGCCTGATAGGCCTTTTCATTGTCTGCTTTTTTTCCCTTTATTTATGCAGTTGTCTTGCTAAAAACCTGCAGCTGTTATCTATTGAGGTTTGGAGATGGTGCAGAAAAGAAACAAGTATAATGTATTATTGCAGAAAAGAAACCAGTAGAATGTATTAAGTTTGGAAAATGATGTCAAAACTCCCTTGTTTTAATAATGGCACTCCTCACCTAGTGACCTGGGTTCTCTTTCTGTTGGAAAATCATAAGCTCCTTGTATATTGTATAGCAAAAGAAAACTTGTTTGAAAGGTAAAACCTCCCAAGGAAATTAAACACTGAAGTTTTATTTTTTCAATCCCTATTCTTTCAACTAATTCATTTATTCCATTAAAAAAAAATGATATTCATTATTTTTCCTAAAAGCATTCTAGTGGAAGAGCCAAAGCTATTGCTTATGTAAGAAACCCACTGAAACTTCTGTCTTGTTACTTCATATCTTCACCCTTCTTTCCAAAACAAAGAGTGGTATGTTCAGGTCCAACTTGAAAACTTTTTAGATTAGTCTAAATGTGCCTCTCTTCTCTTTATGTTCTGCAAGCCAGTGGGCTATACGAGTTTATAATGGGCGAATTGATATTGGCACTCTTCAGATTGTCTGAAGAGGGGGAGAAACTTGAGAGGGAGCAAGAAAAGCTCCCAAAAATAAGGAAAATAAAATCCAATTTCAAAGTTGGTATTTATTTTTCAATATTTTGATGATCTCTCGTCTCCCACCAACTCAAGTCTCTCTTTCATCCTCCGCAGAATATTTGTGGAATAATTTTTCATCGTTGTCAAACATGGCCTAATTGAACTGCTGTAACCCTCCAATTTGAAAGAATTGAGAAGTGAATATATTCAAGGCCACAAATTTGAGGGTTAGGATCATCCGGTAGGTGTGGTTTTTGATGCATGGCCTCAATTGTACTTCAGCCAATATTGAAATGCACATGTTAAAAGTTAAAACCCCTTTGATACAGCAAGGGTTTGCTAACAAAAGAGGGCATGTATACCATTTCCTTTTTTAAAAGAAAAATGTTAGGAAGAGAGTGGTTCTTAGTCTTCAATCTAAAACCCACTTTTGAGCCCATATGCATCATGTGAATATGATTGGAACCATTTGTCCCCCATCCTCAAACACAGCCACATATACAGCCAAATGCCTCGATCACATCAAGCCTAGGGTTTCATTGAGAAAAGTTTTCCGGAGAAACAATTTCCTTGCAATCCAGCAGGGCCTTAACTTCTCAATACTTTTGATAGCAGGAAAACAATTGTGAAAAAAAAAAACAAATTTTCTAGGAATTTTTTTCGATTTCCCAATTTAAAGGAAGTTTCTTATTTAGAGGGATATCATTACAAATTGAGAAATTGAATGTCCCTATGAATAACATCAGCAAGTTACATTTTTTCATGTGTAATCAAACAATGGAAAAACAAGAATTCTGAAAAGTTTATCTTTTTCCAAACTTTTTGAGATATTTCCCACCATCCAAACATGTTCTTAGCATTTTTCATGTTAAAAGTGAATGCAATTTCATAAGTTTGCAGAACATGAAATATGGGCAAAATTTCATACACAAATATCTCCAACTTTTTTTAAAATACCGTAATTTATCACTGCGTTGTGATAAATAATCGCAATATATTAACTACAATATTTTCAATCATTAACATTCGCTGTGAATGTCACAAAAATATCATTATTTTATGAAGAAAGTGTTCCTGAGCTACAGCTCAGATAATCTTATCTCTAGCTCAAAAACACGTGGCCCCACATTTTTGGGGCATCCAAAGCATTCATTCGGAAGGCCCTTCCAAGGATAGGGTATTTACCAAAAATCAGATTGATAGGATCATCCTAACCCAATCAAAGGTGGAGGGGAAAATGGACAGACACTGTGTGTCTATGTTTCTGCCCATTTTTTTTCCCTCCACAAATGGCAGGGTTAGGTTGATCCTATAGGGCTGATTTTTGGTACACACCCTATGCTTGGAAGGGTCTTCCAAATGAGTTCTTTGGATCACCCCCAAAATGTGGGGCCACATGTGTTTTTGAGCTCTAGCTCAGATGAGCTTATCTGAGCTAGAGCTTAGGAACACTTATTTTATATTGTTTCTTAAATTATATATTTTATCTTTTTTCTCAATATAAACCCGAAAGTACAAAAAAATAAAATAAAATCTCCCTAGATATACCTCTGGAGAAATTTCCGAGGCTAATATTTGTGCCTATGGGTGCCACAAACTTCCAGAAGCCTTAAGAATCATGGACCATTACAGTTAAAAAAAAAAAAAAAGTTAACAAGATTAATACACTTGGTAGCTTATTAAGATAAATGTATCAATACATAAATTATGAATCATTACATTATTTTTAACATAGATGTATCACAAGCTTAATACACTTGGCTCTCACCAAGATACTAAAAACAAAAAGAAACATAAAGTAATGCGATAAATATCCGTACCTTTCACCCAAGAAGCCCAAGAAAATGGGGACTTCAACACTTGGAAAAGCAGTTAACTTATGCTCATTGCATAGTACCTCTTGTTCCTTCAACACAGAATCACACAACACGAGACAAGATTGCACTGAAATGTTAGCAGGGCAGCGAATGCCCCCTTGTGATGAGGCAGCATAAGAGGAAGATGGCCTTGTTCTCTGATTCATCATGAAGAGCGGCGAGAGGGATTCCGTACTGAGTTGGAAAGGATATATATATCATATAATTGGAATAAGGCAAAGGACCTAAGGGTATAAGTTACTCAGGGACCAAAACTGTGGACTTGAGGAAAGCCAAACGGTTCTTCGTGAGAGTAATCTTCTCTTCTGTTTCAGTTGCTTTCTCTTGAACCCCACGAATGATTTCCTCGGGTGCTTTCTCTACAAACTGCAAATGTATTACATGTATCTATTATCTATATACCTACATATATAAGTAGATATGTACTTGTGTACATACAATGTGCACTTCTTGTTTCGTTAGGAAAGATTGGCTTTGGAAACCTTAACCGAAAGGTATTATGAATTATGCATTTTAGTCCAATGTGATAGATAGTCAATATGTATTCATACATGAAGGATGAGATACTATGTGTATGTGTGTTGAAACTCTTTAATACATTACGTTTCCTGAATACTACAATAAATTTATAAGGGATTTGCTATGGACCATCGCTTAAGGCATTTCGCGGCTGCGCTGTTGCATGTGAGAGCAACCACCTCACATGAATTAGACAAAATCTGAGCCTGTGGCTGCTCTCACATGCAACAGCACTGCCGTGAAAAATGCCTTCTGTGATGGTCCCTAGCAAATCCCAATTTATAAATATCACATGTTTTGAGTTGGGCGATGATATTTTCACCCCCTGCAGTACGCATTCGCCCCTCTTTTAACGTGATTTGACATCAAAAAGCGTTAAAAGTTGCCCCCTGTTCACGTAGAGAGAGAGAGAGAGAGAGAGAGAGAGAGAGAGAGAGAGAGAGAGAGAGAGAGGGTGAAAATATCAGCTCCCTTTGAGTTTTATTGATCATAATAGTAAATTTTTATATGAAAATAAAACATTATATTTACTTAACCTACCATACCATATTATCATGTAAAAGAATTAAAAATAGCTGAATCCACAAATCCTTTTTTGGAGATTAGCAGAACCCGACACTCGATACCATTGCAACACTGTACCCATGTAACATAGATGCATTCATACACGCATAAATATATTCGACACGAGTGGTTATATGTGATGTGATGCATGTATGTGTCAGCATGCATGTACTATTGTGAATACTACGCACATATTTGATTTATAGGCATGCTTGTATGTGATGCTATCTATGTGTGTAAGCGTGCATCCACTATTGTGAATACTATTTACAATACACATATAAAACTAAGTACCCAAGTCTGCACCCATGCATGTACATCTGCACCCATGCATGTATATATGTACACAGGATGAAGTTAGGGTATACCTTAGGAGAACTGAGGCGGGAAACGAATCCATCATACTCCGATTGCATCTTGGAAAGGCGTTTCGAGAGCCGTTGGACTTCGGCAGAGATATCTACCATGTCTGCAAGAGGGAGATAAGCCTCTAGACCTTCTCCAGCCACAAGGTGAACTGATTGCTTTGCGTCATCTGTTACAATCAGCAGTAAAAATCCAGCAGAGTAAAAGAGCTCTTGATAAACGACAATGTTAAAAATTTCGGTGATCCACATAGAAACCTGGTAGATCAGTACTAAGACCGAAGTCCCTTGTTGTAAGAACTTGATTATGAACCAATATGTTTCAAAATTTTGGTCAGAACAAGATGGCTAATATTTTAGAGGGAACTGATAATCGTACTGCCTTCTTTTGATAAATATACCTCTTCTTAAACTTTTTTCATTGCCGGACACAGCCAGATGACACCTGTCCCAGCCAATTAAAGGAAAGAAGGGTGTATCTATTGAAAGAAAGGGACGCGAATCTCAGTTCCATATTTTACATAGTAAAAACATACCTGGAGGATTATCTGTGAAATGAACATTTTGTAAATCTAGCCTGGATAATAGCGCCAAAACTTCCTTTTCTGCCTGCAAAAGAATAAATGATCCAGATTAATGTCCAATGACGGAACAAGGATATAATACATGTGGCATGAGTACGAACATAAATGCATCTGTAAATGCATTGGACACACATGTACCATGGATGATGCATCTAAATGGAGACATACCAATGCATACGAAAATTATACACAACCCAGAAAACACACGTGAGGTGCATTTGAAAATGATGTTTATGGGCGTATACACATATACATACATGTATGTGCAGGTGTACCAGTAAAAACGTGCAAAAAAAGAGAGCATAGAAGCTGTTTTTTTTTTTTTTGAATGGCAATATGTGAGCAGCTGTATTCATGCGCATGTGCACAAATATAAGAAAAGACATGCAGACACATATAAACATAGATATTAATAACAGAAAGACAGATCACACAGACTTGCAAATCCATTTATCTGTAACCCCTGGCATTATCTACAATAGTAAAAAACTAGAAGTAACCGGTGACTTGGCACTCACTTAAGTTGACTTGGTTTATTCGGTGCAAAATCCAGCTTATAAAAATTCGGCAGAATGGATAATCAACTAGGCCATTTCCCACAAGATCAGTGAATTTTGAAAGACTAATCTCAGAGCTGAGTCTGAGTTTTTGAAAATTGAGATTCCATAGTTAATTAGTGATCCAAATGCAAACAGTAAAACTCTAAGCCATAAACGTAAAAGAATGGATGGGAAAGCCCATAAATTCACAATAGACGCATAGAATTGAGCCAAACATTATGACGATTATACATTTTTAGTCCATCCCCATTCAAAACTTTCAAGGTAGGAACTTTAAGTCACATATTAAGACTGATACTCACAGACATATACTGTAAGACATCAATGCTTGCAACTATAGACGCAGATATACGTTTTGCAGGCTCAACAGAATATTCAGCTCTCGCATTCCGGATTGCCTTTGTCTGTGTCACATGCAGTACAAAAGATATGGCAGTTGAGTTCCACAGACAATGAGAAAATGAAATCATTATAGCTATAAAAAAGGGGCCAAGTGGTGGATTGGACTGGAAAACTCACCAAAGCTTGCAAATTCTCAAAGTTCTTCACAGACTTGGCATCCCTTGGAAGCGAAATTTCAGGCCAGCGAGATACTATCAGAGCTTGCTTCCGATGAGGTAATGCCTATGCACAAATATAATCACAGCATCATAAAAAATATGTCTAATAATCATTAGAGAACACATCAACACTAACGAAGCAACACCCATTAGCTGTAGCTAATACCTTTGGCCATTTATTTGTTTTCTTTCCCCTTAATTAATAAAAAGAAAAGCTAAAGAGAATTCTAACAATTGGGTTAAAATGACGCTTTTTGCCAAACTCAATAATAATCAGTAAAATGAAATTCCGGCCAATAAAGTATTTTTTCTCCACCAAAAAAGAAATTGCATAATTATTTAGGAATGCTCTGGAGCATATTTGGACCTAGATTTTTGTCATTGTGCTCGCACAGCTAGTCACCATACCTCGGTTTTTTTTTATTACGATTCTGTCCAAATTGGACCCGAAGTTTTCATGAGACTTGGAATGGGCCTAAGAATCTCCCTTCCTAATCTCAATAATCGAACAATATGATATTGATAACAACAAGATCAGAGATAGGGTCATCAACCAATCTACTATAAGAGAGTCAAGTATTCCCAAAATAACTCAAGTATCCCAAGGCAGTGTGTAATATCCTCACAAATTTTGCAACGTAATTTATGAGGAATAAAAAAGGAACACAATATGATACATAACTAAGATGGATCATTGTTTCCGAAAAATAACAATGACGTACAAATACTCAACTGGAATAGCAAAGACAATAAACCTAATATTGCCAATCCTAATCATGGGTTTATAGGTAATCAATCCATGATGAAAACCCAAGGACCAATTCGATCTCTAACTTTAGAAGGAAAATTAAAACAAATCTATGCAAACACATCTATAGATAATCACAAGAAATTGCAAGTACCCCAAGCAAGAAGAAACATGAACTAAGAATTTATACATCAATTCCAAAATTCTAAAAGGTGGTATAGAATATTATTTTGCAGCAACAAATTCCCTAAGAGAGAAGGGATTCGAGGCATTTGAATGTCAGGAGCCGATCATATGATCTGAAATAGAACCACATCGAAGTGTGCAGTACAATCAAGAATCCAAGAAATGTGACGCACATGAGGAAAACCACGCTCAAGATAAGGATAATTGCATATTACTCCACTTTGATTGGCTGCCTTCAATCCCTTGGTTACACAAGCTACAGACAGTGAAGTAAACATGCTGAATTGTCTCTATCTGTGAACTTAATCCATAACCCCAATGAAGATAATCAGAGGTAAACCCTCAACATAAACCAGTCAAAATCTGAAGACATTCAGTTGGCGACTCTCAAGATCTTTCACCTTTTACACCCATTGATTCTGAACATGTAGAATAAGATCCTCCAAAATGGGAGGAGTGCTCTCATCGTTAAAAAAAAGGGTGTACTCAGCTCCATAGTATCAAATGTCGGCAGAAACGTGTCGGTTTTGGATGACATGGTCCAGTTTCGGACCCCACTGAAACAACATTCCATTGAAGTTAAAAAAAATAAAATCGCTCATATCGGTGTAGTTTCAGTCATGTCAGCTGAAATGCCACATCTGTAGTATAAAAACTTCAGGCTTTCGGTTGACATGTAATAATTTCGACTTATGGAAATTTCTTTATGGAATTAACGAATGCACCACTTAGCATACTGAGTTGAAAAAGCTAATGCCTATGCACCCTAAAGAAAAAATTGACAATAACTCTTGCCTTATATTGTACTCCATTATATTGTACTTTCTTTATGAAATTAATGAATGGAGTGACTTTTTTTAAGGATATATTTATGTGTTATATATTTGAGTTTATAATGAACCTTAATGGTTTAATCATGCACGAAACACGTCGCTATCGATGGTTGCGTTGCCTATGTGATGGTTTCTAAGTGTATATTTGTGCTTATTCTAGCATTTTCTGAAATTTTATTTTAAATTCCCATCATTTGCATGTGTTTCCATAAACTTCAATGATTTTATAAGATTTCCTCTTTGATTAAAACTGAAATCTTTCCATTTATGTGGCAATCGAAATGCACGTCAAAACCAACATTTAAAACGTGTCAGATATGTCTGATCTGTATCCTCATTTTTGGCTTTTGATTTAGACGTTATTATTTAGGTGTTGGTCATTCAAATGATAGACAAGAAAGATAACCGTTTGAGCACAAATCCTATTAATTCTTTTTATATTTCTCGTCATAAAGTAAATAAGAATTAGGATCCTACGTTGTAAATACTCCTTTATTCTTTTTATAGTCTAGATCATAAAGGAAATGAAAATCCTAAGCCAGAGGGGCATCTAGGGAAGGAGGTGCCCGTGCCTATTTGTTCTATGAGAGAGATGTGTGAACTGCCCAGAACGGTCCAGGATGTACCTCATTGTCACACACAAGTTTCCATGGAAACACAATGCTTTTGGGACAAAGCTCCCAAATAGTTTCTTCAGTATCAATTTCGTAAAAGCACAAGAACACCACGTGTTTTTTACTATTTATAAAAAGAAATAAAACAAAACCCTACCAACCTAAGAGTCCTATAACAACCAGAACACAACCCTACTTCCTAATATAACCTCTAATAAAATAGAAAGCAAGTGCCTATAAGAAGAACCCAACTATTGTCCATATAACTATGAAATGAAAGAAAAAAAAACTCTACCAATTAGCCATGGTGGCCTAGTCACGGCCAATCTAGTTAGGAACATTACACATATCTTCTATGAAGGATCTATTAGCTACTACTCTGCCCAGTGAAACTGCTGATATGAGTAAAAATGCCTGTCCTCGGTTTTTACATGCTAACAACTTAGAATTTATGCAGCAAACATGTTACCAAGGCGGTTCATGATTAGAACATACAATCCTCTTTGACTAAATGCTAAACACTCAAGGCATTTACATCACCCTCTGTTTTAAACAAACTCTCTTTTGACAACTTGACAGCTTGTGACGAAAATGATACCATATAGTACACATACATAAGGGAACATGAAAACAGTAAAAATCATGCCATCAAAATAGCATTAGGAAAAACATGCCATACAAAATAGCCTAAAAAGTGTCATCATAATTGAATATTGATAAAAAAAAACCAGCTAGGCATGTGTGGAACTTTGATACTTGCAACGTCTTGGCTCTGAATAAAATGCTGATCATGGATAACTACTGAAATCACTACTTTAAGAACATATAGGCTTGGAATAAGTATTTATCCAATTGAAAATCCTCATAAAAAAAGAAAGCCCCATAAATGACAATGTCAAAAGTTCAAAACTCCACTGCAAGCCATGTTTAAACATTAAGGAATTCTATTCACTAGTACCAATTTCACCCACATGCACCATTCATGTGACTGGCCATAAAAACAACCACGGACAACACCCTGGGGAGCATCTGGCTAGTATGGATTTATCTTTACCATAAAAAAAGGGCAGCCCAGTGCAAAAAGCTCCCGCCGTTGCGGGTCTGGGGAGGGCAAGATGTACGCAATCTTACCCCTGCTTTGCAGAGAGGCTGTTTACGTGACTCGAACCCCTGACCACCAGGTCACTCAAACTCTTACTGTTGTGCCAAGGCTCACCCTCTTATTTATCTTTACCTATGAAGCACGGGTACGAGTACGGGGTACGGGTACGACATGACACGGGTACGTGGGTACGTGATTTGCCAAAAAAACCGGGTGCGGGTACGTTTGGGTATGCCAAATATAATAATATATTTTAATATTTTATTATATATTTATAAAAATTAAAAATAATAATTGGAGAGCAATCAAATAACAATAACATCACCAAAATGGAAAATTCTAATACTACTCTTCATTTCATAAGTGATTAAGTTCCATATTTCATAACATGAGGCATCAATACATCATTCATTTGAAAACAAGTTTGTCGCCAGTGTGTTGACCAGTGCCTGACAAGATGAATAATTTTTAGAGACCAAATTAAGAGATTTTTTTAACCGGACTTTTGGGATTTAATAATGTTTGGACAAAATAGATTTTATGAATTTTTAAAATTTGAAAAATACCCCACCATTTGGAAGTTAAGAAAGTTAAAATTTTGACCCGACCCTTTTTCTTTGAATTTTGTACTAGAACTGGAGAGTTGACTTTTTTTCCTTTTAGATTTCAGTGTTGAAACTATTTTTAATAAATCCAAAAGGGGGGTATTCCGTTATTTACATGTAAATCTTAAGTAAATGGACAATAAAATAGTAAAGAGAAGCAGCAGGAGAGGAAAGAGAAGCAGCAGGACGTGTCGGGTACGCGAGGTGCGCACCCGACACGCATTTTTTTTTTAGAACAATGGGGTACGTACCCGGGGCGTACCCAGACGTACCCACACCCCATACGTGTCGGGTGCGGGAGCGGGAGCCCCGGGAGAGTACCCATGCTTCCTAGATCTTTACCATAACAATTCAAAAAATACAAGGTAGATTAGACACTTTGTCACATGTTATAACCATGGTTTTAAATTTCAGCCGAAATTCGAAATTTCGGATTTCGGTTGAGGCCAAAACTAAAATTTGGCGAAACCTGAAATTTCAGGTTTTACTAAATTTCGGTCTGAAATTTGGGAATTTTCGGCTGAAATGTCCAAAATTTCAAGAAATTGATTTTTTTAAACATAGAATTATTTCGAGATTACTGAAATTTGGTAAATAATTAAATAATATGTTTTTCATTACCGGATTACGGCCAAGACCGAAATTTATACCGAAATTTAAAACCATGGTTATAACTAAAGTTTAGAAGGCAATTTACCTGCCACAATTCTTCAGTGACAAACGGCATGAAAGGATGCAGAATCTTCAGTATGCTTTCAAAGACGTACAAAAGAACTGCCTGTGCTACGGGAATAACTGAATGGCTTTCGGGGCGGTAAAAGCGAGTTTTACTAGCTTCAATATACCTATGGTCGCAAATGAAATAAATCAACTATTGAAAGATAAACCAACCAGCTCAAAATAAAACAGAGCAGAAACAATGGGCCCTGACAGGAAAACCAGCTCAAGAGATTAACAGAGCACAAAAGAAATTTCAGATTTGGATTAAAAAAATTACTACGATTCAAGTGGGATAGGAAATAACAAGTCATATGATTTTATTTTTTAATGTAGAGAAAAATGATGTACAATAACAAAAGAGCTGAGAAATAAGACAAAAGCAGCAAGATATTGACACATTGATCAAACTAGGAATTAGAAGCATAGACTAAAAACACCTTTAATAACTAAATTACTCATAAAACGGCAGAAATTTAATATCGAACATTATATGTCCCCAGCAATCCTAATCATATTTCTAATTAAAGATATATAAATACCTGTAATACTTCCAAAAGCAAGATAAAACACCTTTTTACTAAGCCATATCTTCTCTAGAATAAATAATAGCAAGATCTATCATTGCAGAACTTTTTAGGAGTAGAAACACAGGATAAGAACTTAATCAATATCCGCATTATACACCTTTTCCGCTACGTAGAATAAGTACTTGAGATGCTAGAATGTTGTCCATGGTCTTTGGTGTAAGCGTGAATCAACATTTATAAATTCATCCACACATCTTCCTCATCAATGATATTTTATTCTGCCGTCTCTAATATGCTGTGACGATCACCGTCTTCATATATTATTCAAAGGTTTCATTTCACCAAAGGCTTCATCATACTTATCATAGTAATTATTGAAGTTTCCACTACATCCTCCTTGTCATATTAATCATCTAAATTATTCAGGACATCGTACTCATCATAAAAACCACTGTATTCTAGAACCACTTCCAGACATTCATCATAATCGATATCATCAAAATCTTCCGACAGAACTTCCTTATTCGCTCGAACTCTTGATACCTACTTGCATCTGCACGTCGAAAATCTTCTCTTCCTTGATCAAGGTTTGAAAACCGAGTTAGAATATTCTATTATAGTGGCTCTTAATGTGGAGAGTAATACAAAAGTGGGTTTAATGGTGATTTTCAGGATCTTCAACGAAAACATACCTTCTCATGAAAGCCTAAAGATAAAGAGAAATAAGTTGTATCTCTGCATTTTGTGTACATCACAATTGATGTAGTCCAGAGCATATAAGTCAATGAGGAAGGATCATAAGGAGGGGAAATTTTTGCCATTTACCATGATAAAAATAGGCATAATGTGAAAGAAAAAAAAACAGGGCAGATATGTAGTTAACAAAAGACGAGGGGCATTGTTGGTAAAGAAAATAATGATGGCCAATATACTTTGACCGCATGTTGGAAGCCCCAATGCATAGTTATGAGAGTTGCATCTTCCAAAGGTTGACGGCATTGGAATCATGTATACCAATTCTCCATGCATTGTAGGTTGTCCTTTTTTTTTTTTTTTTGAAAGATTACAAATATTTTCATTGATACTATGAAAGGTACATTGGGGACCAGAGGTCCCCGCTTGCATTACATAGTATCGAGTACGCCTGGCCAGAAGCATACTCCCGAGCAAGGAAAACTGAGTAAACAAATAAAAAAAGTCGGGAACGTGCCATCCTGCACCATGACATCCTCACATTGCCGCCAAACCAGAAAGGAACCCCTTTCAAAACCATACGGATCTGTCCTCCACTATGATAATACAAAAGGATCGTCCACCAGCTTCACAATCCAAATACTTCGCACACCTTTACTAGCAACTCTAAACTTCCATCACAAAAACAGATGAGAGAAACATTCGGGCAAAAATGCCTCACAAAGCGAAATACCATGGTCTCTCAAGCTATTGAGGATCTACTTCATTTACTACACCCCGCCTGGATAACATGAGAGCTCAGCATTTGAACAAGGACTAGAGGTTGTGCTTCCATCAGAGCTCTCCCGATTGGCATAGGAACCAATTCCGCACGATGACCCTCCTCCTTGATCCACCAACTTCACAACCCAAACACTTTGCACTCCATTTCTAGCAACTCTAAACTTCCATCACAAAATCAGATGAGAGAAACATCAGGGCAAAAATGCCTCACAAAGCGAAAGACCACGGTCTCTCAAGCTATTGAGGATCTATTTCATTTACTACACCCGGCCTGGATAACATGAGAGCTCAGCATCTAAACAAGGACTAGAGGTTCTAATAGAGCTATCCCAATTGGTAAAGGAACCCAATTCTGCACATTGAATGTCCTCCTATACATTTGTGATGGAAACAGACAATAAAGGCGTCCCGCCTAAGGAATAATTACACCATAACTAAGAAAGTAAACAACGACTAAACCCCTAATCTCCAACAAGGAACCATCACGCTGACCATACACACCACCAATTTTGAAACACTCTAGCGAAGAAACAACAACCACCACTACAAGTCTCTCTCTTCTAACACCCAACAACATCTAGAACCTGAAAGCAACAGACTCTTCCAACCATAATTCCAACATACCCAAAAACCCTCCAAGCACCTAATTGCAGCAGACAAACCTTCCTTCTCCTAACTTCAATACCAAAGGCTTTACTCGGAGACCCAGACGCAATAAAAGAAAAGAAAAAGAAAGACCCAAAAGCCCCTAATAAAACAACTATATACATAGGGGAAAAAAACTATTTCCTGGGAGCCATAGGCTCTCCCTGTCCCTGTCCCTGAATTTTTTTTTTCTCGCTCAGATCCCTTTTCACCATTCCCAAGAACCTCTTCTTCGTCTCTACTGAGTTCTCTTCATATCCTATCCCGAAGACATAACCTATAGATAGCATTTCATCAACCTCATCAGAGGTATTCACTTCTTTCATGGCTTAAAAATTCCTGATCTCCTACAAATTTACCACTTCGTCAATCTCACTTTCCTCTTTTCCGTTGTCAAGACAACATCTGACCTTTCCACTCCGATCCACCTCTAGCGATTCCCTGGAAGTTTTGAATTCCTCTTCAGGAGTGACAGCTACAGGCTCATTTTCCAGTTTTGAAACCTTTTGTTCTGACTCCCTTCTTTCCTTCCGTTCTTCTTCCAAGGCCTTTTTAAAGTGTGGAAGTTTGTAAACTGGGATACAAGCTTCTTTAACATTTCTCTTGCCTGTCAAATGGAAGAACTCCTCTGCATTCTCTCTCGCACCTTTTTTGAATTCCTTCCATTCTTGCTTCAGTATCTCCATCTCTCTCTTTGAGCGTTGGTGGACCTTCATATGTCCTCTTCTCCTTGTCCCTGGGCACCTTCTTGCTTTCTTCTACTGGATTATACTCCCATTCCACTTTTCTTTTTCCTTTTCGGTCCACTCCATCACCTTCACTGGTTGAGGAAGAGTCGCTCGGCTTATCAATGTTTTCCAGCATCCTTTGGATCTCAGAGACGATTTTTTCCCTCTTCTCTTCCCATATAAGGCGACCATGTAGCTTTCTTTTAAAGAAAGATAAACCGCCTGAAGAGGCGACGGTTTAAAGTGATGATTATGACCCTCGGGCTTGAGGCCACCTCGCATGGAGGAAGCTTTTCCAATACGAAACTATTCAGCTTCTGGGCTGATTCGACACGTTTCCTTTGGTTATGACTCCTGTCAGCTTCATTCCTAATAGATTTCCCAAAATCTTTTTTGTGGCTGACATTAATTTTTCTAGATTCTGTCAAGACTCCAGCCGACTCCGTATCTGTTTTGTCACCTGTTCGATTTCTGTTGGCCATACCTTGTGTGCCACTTGTCCTAAACATTAATGCACTCTGTTTGTCCTTCACAACAAGCCTTCCTTCTTTACTTTGAGGGCTCGTTATTCTAATCACTGGCACTTGTGATTTGTTTAGGGGTAGTCTATTCAATTCAAATTCGGAATCTGGATCTTCCAACGGCTCCTTGTCCTTTTCCTTTCCTTTGTCAAGAAATTCTTTTACTTTACTATCTTGGATTAACTTTTCCATCGGCAATGGAACACCGGACTTCCGTTTGACAGCCTCCTCTCAAAGCCCATTGTTTTCCCCTGCTTTAATCAATTCTCCAACGTGCTGCTTTTCATTAATATTCGTCTCCACATTTACCGCCTGAATTCTTACCAGATAGCTCTTTGTTTCTACCTTAAGGCTAATAAATGGGATCTGGTATTTCCAGTCTGAAGTGAGAACCTTTGCTGAGGCGAAAGCTATGCAATGGTCGTGATTCCCCGTGAGCTGGACCTCAATCACTTGCCCAAAGTACCTCCCCAGAGTCTCTTTTGTTGAAAAAGTCCATGCATGTAGCTCTATGTCATAAAATCTGATCCATATGGCTTTCGTTCCAGTGTTGAAGAAAGGATTCCAAGTCTGAAGCGAAGTAAGGTACCCCGCAAAAGGTTCATCTCCTCTACGAAGGATCCCTTTTGCTTGAAGCTCCGATTCAAAATTGAAAAGGATCAACGATGGGCTAATGTGAAACGGTTTTTCTAAGTGAGGTAGACCCCAAACTCTCTTTGCCCATGACCCATATCTCTTCCAGGATCCATGAGTTGTTTCTCATGCAACCCACCAAACATCTTTTGAGGGTCGATTTACGCTCCTCAACCTGCCCCAACGGTATACTAATCTTTGGTGGACCACTGCTGGTTTCATTTTTCTGAGGCATTTCAACCTTACCCTCTTTGCGAGTCTTACCTCTTGCTCCTTCCTTTCGCTGCACAGAGCAATTCCAGCATAGATTGTGACTTCCAAAATTCTTATAACCACGGCCTGAGCATTTCCAATCTGACTGATGAGAAGAGATATTCCTACTGCTGCTCTCCTCCCATGTACCGAAAGTTCTTCTAGCTCATGCGTGGTAGTTTTGTAAGAAGGCTTCCCTCACATCCTCACTTTCTGGGGCCATATAGTGATTCCTTGGAGGGGACCTTAGCGAACCGATAGCACTTCTTCCCTTAAACGCTGATCGTGCTACAAAGTCAAGGCGTTGAGCCTCTCTGTAGAAGAACCCCATCTCTCGTACAAAAGAACTTGCATTGTAGTCCCTAGGTTACATACATTTAATTTTCATCTTTTCCTATATTTTGTAAGTTGTTAAAAGTCTTAATGCTTGCCTATATAAGCTAAGAGGGTTTGATCAGGTAAAGCACTTTTGATTGATATGACGTTTATATGTGTAAGCTTGAAATCTCGTAAATTGGAGTAATATAGAGAGGACGATCACCTATCTTCCCTTCAAATTTTGGATAATGTTAGTGTTGTTTCATGTTTAACACTGATTCAATTTATCTCCACCTCCTTTGGCCTTTTTTTGCCCAAGTTCTAGTTATTCATATTCGGATAGCTTTGGCTTTGCATCATTTGGTATCCGAGCCAAGTCGTTTCTATTTGGGGGGATTTTCTATGATCTCATGGCCAAGCAGAGGGCATGGACATAGTTCAGCAAGGCAAAACATACATCTTGATAACTGTGATGAGAAACCAAAGGAATGTGTAGAAATGAATTAGGGAAGCAAAACGTGAATCGAAAGCGAAAAAAAGGGGAAAATAGAGGGGAAATGAGAAACGAGAAAACAATAGAAAATCATATAAGAAACGCACAGAAAAGTCTTAAGAAATGTCTTAGACATGTTTTAGAAATGATAGAAAAATGTCAAGGGAGCGTGCAAGAACAAGGGAAAGATGGCATGTGTTTTTGTAGATTTAAAATTTATTAATTTCAAATTTCTACTAGCTTTTATGCATAATATATGTATTTATATATTTTCATTATATTTTACTTAAATTAGATGCATACATAGATGATTTATGTATGTTCCTTACATATTATATATTTTTAGCACAATTTATTTTATTTATTTCAATTTTTATTATTATATATACTATTATTTTCCTTTTTAATATGTATTACATGGTTTTTTGGTGCAATTTCAACAGTTTATGTACGTTTAACATAGGGCTGCAACAGGGTTGGGTCGGGTTTTTCAAAACCCTAGCCCAACCCTGGATCCCATTATCTTGGCTCTGACTCGCCCTGACCCTGAGTCAGGGCCAAAAAACCTCAACCCATTGCCCGCCCTCAGGGCTTAGCGCGGCCCTGATTGGGCAGGGCCGGGCCGGCTTGGCCCCGATTGACCCTAGTGCAAATACCTGTTAAGAGTGCCAAAAATAAAGCAATTACATATCATATAGAACAAAATGATCAATAAACAGAGAAAGGGGACAAAATAAGACAATATGAATTCAACAACATGACGGGCAGCAGAAACAATTAATAATAATAATCTAAAGAAACATCAATCCAAGATAATAGAAAACATCAGCAAAAGAAACATGCAGAGATGGTTCAATTCTATAATAGAAAACTTAGGGTCGGGCCGAGTCAGGGTGACCCGAGGCATTAACCCAGAACCCGACCCGACCCTGAGTCAGGGCCTAAAAAATGAACCCTGACCCGCCCTCAGGGTTGGAAAATCCAGCCCAGACCCTGTTCAGGCTCAGGGCGGGTGGTCAGGGCCAAACTTGCACCCCTAGTTTAACATATGTTTAGCACGCATTTCCCAGACGTTTCTTACGCATTTACACATGTTTCACATAAGTTTCTCATTGTTGAATAACGTGTATTAGAGTAGTTTAGTCATTAGGTGTATGTTAGAGGGTATTGTTGTCATTGTACATCACTTGTCCTATATGGGCCTATATATACATCATATCCATGAGGAGCTCCTTAGTGGAGACTCTCCATCCTTCACTCATCCTTTTCTTCCTCTCTTCTAACCCTAATCTCATTTCTAACATGGTATCAAAGCAAAGATCTTTTGGGAAGGGGTAAAAGGAAAGAAGAGTATCATCTCCACGCCATTCTCTCTCTCTCTCTCTCTCGTATCTCTCTTTGCCTTTGCGCGCAAGGTGTTGTTTCATCTTTTGTTTTTCTGAAGATCTCTCCTCAAATCTCCCTAATCTTTCTCTCTCGGTATTCTCTCTTTCTCGCAACTCTTTCACACATATCTCTTTTTTTCCATTTTATTGTTTTTGGAGTTGTCGTAAATCATAAAGAAAAAAAATCCTAAAATCTATCCCCCAAATCTCTTGAAAATATCTCCTTCCCTTCTTTTTAGTTCTCCATCCCAAAATCTCATTCTTCTCTAAGTCCATACTGAAATACAAGTGTGACAACCCAAGAGGGGGGTGAATTGGTCAATTAAAAATTCTTGGCTTAATTAGGTGGATTAATAAAATTAATTTTCTTAATCAAGCAAATATGTTCTAACTCTTGTTCAAATATTCAATATGATGAAAGCTAGGGTTTAGATCTTTAGCATACATTCACTAACCCTTGTCAAGTTAAAACATAAACACAAATAGGATTAGAGATTACCAATCACCAATGTGCAAGGGAAGAGGGAGAAGAGAAGCAATCACAAGGAATACACGATTTATAATGGTTTGGTCTATCACAAGACCTACTCCACTCTTCAAAGTTTACCTCATTCAAAGGGATCACACCCTTTCTGCACGAAGCGAATCTCAAATGTAAGATTCTTCAATGGGCGAATCTCAAAGCCGTACACAAACTTCTCCTTCAAAGGGATCACACCCTTTCTGCACGAAGCCTTGTGAGGGCACACTCCCTCTTACAATGATTCACTTTTCTTAGCGGGCCGAATCAGAGACCCTCAAATACAAATGGAGAATTAAAAGATAAGACTCTCAATGCCTCTAGAATAGGCGGATTACAACTTTGAAAGCTCACAAACTCTCCAAGAAATAGATACAAATGTAAAGCCTATGGAGATCCTCTTGAAAGAATGTAAAAATATAAGTTCAAAGATCTTTAACCTTTCATATAAAAGTTTAGGTTCAAGAAGATAAGATTTGATCTTGCAAACGGTTCAAAAGGTTATTTAGAAATGTTTTGATGGTGTATATAGCCCACAAGGAAATATGACCGTTTGGGGGTAAAACTGTAAAATATAAGGTTGAAAAAGTCAATCTGCGCAAACCCCAACGGCTCTATTTCCAGGTCGCGGCGGTCGCCTGCCCTTATTGGGCTCTCTTTTGAATTTCAAATTTCATACCGGCGCGGTCGACCGACCCTAGGGCGGTCGCCCGGCGAGGGCAATCTGTTTGAATAAAAATTCGGCTCAAAAACACTATCGCGGTCGAGTAGACCCATCGCAGTTGTCCGCCAAGCCCAACCTGGATGTTTCCTGGATTTTTAGAAAACGATCCGCGGTCGCCCGGATCACCCCGGTCAACCGGCCCGATAAATTTCGAGATGCCCTGGAATTCCAGGTTACATCCCGCGGTCGACCGACCCTGAGTAAAATTTCATTTTTAACTTTAAAATCCAGGGGCATTGGGCTTTGGGCTTAAGTTCTAGATTTTCAAACACATATTTGGGTGTGTGTGTGGTTTTCAAAGATGTAAAAAGTTGAGTATGAAAACCATTTGAAAACCTTTTGAAAATGCATTTAAAACTAAAATCAAGAGGACTCCAAACTACATTCTAAAGTGTATACCATTGAGTCTTCTTGGAATGTCTTTGCTCTTTGCACTTCCTTGGACTTCTTCAACTTGAATGAACATCTTGAACTTTGTCTTGGCTCTTGTGACTTTCTCCAATCTTCACTGCATGTTAAGAGGTGCATGAGGAGACACCAATGGCTTGTTCAACTCCAAGCTTCTTCTTGACACATGTTGGGAACTTGTAGGATCTTCATGTTGAGCTTTTTGACTTGAACATCTTCAAATGAGGATGCCTCCAATGTAGGTACAAGCTCTTGGTTCCTTGATCCACAAGCTATGTGTTGAGAAGAGTTGTGTAATGGCGATTATGATATGAAAATCCTGTATACAACACAAAACCTCAAAGCAACACATTAGTCCATGAAAGCGAATCAATTTAGTTTGCTAGCATCAAAACAAGAAGGTAAGGTGAATGATTAACCCATGGGAACCCTTGGGCTTACACATACCCTTGTTGGGTTCTTTCTAGTTTCTTTCACCCTTCTTTATGTTTTAAATCCTTTCTTTCATGGTTTGAGTCTCTTCCCCCACTCTCTCCATCCTAATCTTTGTCCTTTCTCCTCTAGATTCGTTGTCTTTTACGTCTTTTGTATTGTTCTTCAAGGTGCCAACCAAGTGTTCGGTGAAATGTCCGAAAGAGATTTGGTGCCTTGGACGTCTTCTTTTCGTTTCAAGTTAAAGGCCTTTGGCTTCAACTTGAGGGGGAGTGTTGTCTAGTGTTGTCATCTCTTTCTTTCCATTGTTTTGTACGTCTTTTGTGTTGATGTTATCTCTTCCTTTACATTGAATAGTGTTGTCTTCTGTCTTCTTATGTCTTTTATGTTGTTCTTCAAAGGTGCACACCAAGTTTTTGATAAAATGTCTAAGAGAGGTGTAGTGCCTTGTTTGTATTTGTTCCTTTGTTTCACACCAAGTGTTCGATGGAATGTCCAAGAGAGGTGTGGTGCCATAGTTGTCTTCGTTTTGTTGCAATTTGAAGGTATTAGACCTTCAACTTGAGGGGGAGTGTTCTCATGTAGTTCTTTGTGTCTTTTCTTTAGGAGGAGAGTTCTTTTTTTTTCCTTAATTTTATCTTCCTAGTTGTTTCTCTTCTTAGTTGTCTTTTCTTGAGGGAGTGTTGTCACCTTTGTTGTCTTTTCTTTAGGAGGAGTGTTGTCTTAGTATCGTCTTCTTGTGGGGGTGTTGCCTTATCTCTTCGTGTTGTCTTGATATTGTCCTCCTTGCCTTGTCATGTCCGACCTCATGTAGTCTCCCTCGAGGGGGAGTATTGTTGGTGATAATGTTCTTCGTCTCCTTCGTCATGTGTCTTCTCTTTCATGTCTTATCCTCTATTTTCGGCTTTATGCCTTATCCTCTCTTTTTTGGGCGATGGTTTTCATTCCCATCATCGGTTGGCTCTCTTACAGGAGATGGTCTTTTCCCGTTGACCTCTCTTTTCCGGGCAATGGTGTCCCCATCGTTGGTCGGCTCTATTTTCAGGCGACGATGTTCATGCCGTTGACTTTGTCTCGAGATGATGGTGTCTCTATCGTTGGTTAGTTATCTTCTCCTTCCTTTTCTTCTTATTTTAAGGCGACGATGTTCATGCCGTCGACCTTGTCACCACACGATGGGTTTCCCATCGTTGATTGGTTATCCTCTTCCTATCTTCTTCATATCTTCAGACAATGATATTCATGCCGTCGACCTTGTCACCAGATGATGGTTTCCCCATCATTGGTTAGTTATCCTCTTTCCCTTCTTCTCTCCAGGCGATGGTTTCCCCATTGACCTTATCTCCGATGGTTTCCCAATCTGTGGTTATCTTCTCTTGGCGTTGTGCTGCGTCGTTGATGTTCGATGTGCGCACCTTCGGTGTGCCCTTTTTTTGCTCGCTGGACCATTACTGTTGGCGCTCCATTGCTCGTGATATGCTAATTTGTTCGTTGCGGTCTCATTCAGGGGGAGGCCATGTTTGATCGCTCTCGTTGTTGTGCTACTTCAGGGGAGCTGCATCTTTTGATGGTCGTTGATCTCGATGCTATTCACTACGGCTTATAATACTTTTTATTATGCTTTTCATTATGTATTCACCACACCAGCTTGATGAGTGTTATACCAAGCTGGATGTGTGTATAAGCTTATTGTACTTTTTGTTATTTAAAGTTGGTTGTTGTAGTCTCCTTTGTATCAAGCTGGAGTTCCATAATACATACACTCCAGCTTGAGGGGGAGTGTTGAATAATGTGTATTAGCGTAGTTTAGTCATTATGTGTAAGTTAGAGGGTATTGTTGTCATTGTACATCACTTGCCCTATATGGGCCTATATATACAACATTGGAGCTCCCTAGTGGAGACTCTCCATCCTTCACTCCTCTTCCTCCTCTCTTCTAACCCTAATCTCATTTCTAACACACCTGTTTCCCATGCATTTCCCATACGTTTCAGAAACGTTTCCCCATTTTTTCTTCCAAGTTTCAAAAACATTTATGAAGAAATGAGTTTCCCACCAACCCTAGGCATTTCCGACAACCGGTGTAGGAATTCTTGGGTTCTATAGAAAAATAAACTTCGAAGAGTTCATTGATTGTGAACACTCTGGACCATGATTTTTAATTATAAAGATATACCTGAAGACAGTGTTCTAAAAAGCACTGGGCGGAGCTGGGCGGCTGACTGACCTCCCAGCGCCCAGGCGGCGTCCAGGCGTTTTGAGGCGTTTTTCAATTTTTTTTAGATATTAATATATTTTCATAATATCTTGCATTTTTTTATATAAAATATAAATACTTGAATACATAACAATCCAAACCATTTTATGCATAAGCACTAAACATTAAATAATAACAAAAAGTAAAAAACATAATAAGAAATTAAGCATAAAGTACTTAATAATTTAAGTATTTAACAATACAACACAAATCCATGACAAAAAAAAGATTAAAATCCAAGCACTTCTTCAGTCTTCACCAATCATTGTCGTCTCCCTCCAAGACCAAGACTCTATCTTCATCTGAGCCTTCAAACCCGTCCCGCCCAGGCACCGCCTCATCACCTGAGCGGCCGCCTAATAACGCCCAGGCGGTGAGACCGCTTTTTTAAACGCCCAGGGCATGGGCGGTGCGTTTTTTCAGCGCCCAACACCTAAGCGGCCGCCATTTAGAACAGAGCCTGAAGATCGTAAAGTGGAATTAGTTTCCATCAAAATGAAGGGTTATGCCTCAACTTGGTAGGAATAACTTAAGATTGTGAGGGAACAGAGAGGAAATCCAAGGACAACTAGGTGCGAGAACAGAGAGGAAATCCAAGGATAACTAGTGCAAGTCACTAGGTGTTCGACTTTTTTAACCATTATGGATGGTTGTCATGCTATGTGATGGTTTCTAAGTGCGTATTTGTGCTTATTCTACATTTCTTGAAGTTTCATCCTTAAATTCTATCATCTGCATATGTTTCCATATCTTTCCATGATTTTATAGAATTTCTACAGAAATTTAAAACCGAAACCGAAACGTTTCCATTTATGTGGTGACCGAAACCAAAATCGACACCAAAATTTAAAACCTTGATCTTGAGGGAGTGTTAAAGAGTTAGGATACTTTAGTTACACTATCTATATTACTTTGCTATATTTCTTTTATTATTGACGGCCAATCAGGATGAGGTCCATCACAATGGTTCCAAAATGGTAATGATTGTAATTAGAGTTGAGTCATTATTTTATAAAAACTTGTGGAGGTTGTGGGATTGGACTTCAACTCCAATGAATTCCCTCTTCTCCTCCATTCTTGTATTCTTCTTTCTTCCTCTTTCTACTTCTCTAAATCTGACTCCACGGTTTGGTTGGCACCCTCCAAGAAAATTTCTCTTTCTTTTCAGTTCAACATCAATATTGTATTGTACTTCCATTTTTATTTGTATATATCTTTTATTAATTAAATTTCCCTTTGCTGTAGCCCAAAGGAAAAAGAATATAAATTCAGCTCTAGCAAGCAAGCATCAATTTCCATGAGCAAATATCACAAAGATTTGGAAATAAAATCTCTTGCAGCATAAAATAAGAATGATATTGGAAAAGTTAACTTAAAGTACTTGAATGCCAGAAAAATTCTTCAAATCAGGTCTAGTAAATGAAATAACTCATGAATCAGCATGATGCAATCATGCTGGGGAAGTACTCTTGACCAGTTATCAGGTTTAGCATCCATGAGATAAATCTTTTACTAAAATGAAGAACAAGTAAATACTACAAAAAAATGGCGTGCATAACTTAACATGCTATGTAAATACTGTAAAACATTACTATACCAGTCGGCAAAATCTCCCCAAAAGAAATCATAGATTTCTCTCCCGATATCATTGAAGAAAAACTTATCATAGCTTGAGGTAACATTGTCAATGAGCTGGTGAAGTTTCGCAACCTGGAAATCACGTGTGTTTCTTCAACAAATTATATGGTGGGTATTGCATAGTACATAATACAACATCATAATAGTTGCCTTACCACCCAACATTCAGGTAATGGTAGTCTCTGTAGGGATTCTTCTGTATCAAACTGTAAAAAACAAAAATTCTTGGAATCATCAAAACTAACACGCAATTGACTATGCTGAAAATTAACTTTTCTTATGGCCCTAGAATGAACTGGATTAACTTCTAGTACAGCAGGTAAATAAATATACAAAAAATAAACCCAGTTATCAGAAACATTAAGTTGTGAAAAACCAAAACAAGATTTATAGATTGGACACAGACAAAAAATAGGGCAGATCAGCGTTGTATGTCAATTTATTGTCAAACAGGGAAAACAATGCATGCAAGCAAAATGTGCGTGAATGTGAAGAAGAGTTAGGAATACAAAAGTTTCGCTCAAACAATTGGAGCTTATCTCCTTGTGGTTGGTTAAACTTAGTACCAAGTCTCACAACCCAGAAAAATTACTCATTACACTATCCATATCCACAATTATGTTTAGTAACAAACATTCTTATGGTAGTATTTAGAGCCCCATATTCTCTATGCATTATATCATATAAATATTTATTACTTTTTTCTGAGTACACTATGCAAACAACTTTTGATGCCAAGGACAAAAGTTTTCAATAGTGACGGATATACGTCAGCTATTTATCTTCCAGTCTTGTGATCATCCTTGCCCCATTAGCATGCAAGTATCGATCCACTAAATACAAAAGAAGAACAAACGGCCAACCTTATAAGAAAATATGTTCTCCCATGCATGCAAGTCACTTTTGCTAGGCAAATTCTGTAATACAAATTTGCCAGCATTCCATAATTTGTTAGTGAAAGCCTTGTTTGAAGTCAACCTCTCAGTGGACAAGTTAAGGTCCTGAAACAAAAAATGTGACATGGAAGTGAGTACAAATCATCAACATGCTAAATCAGCAGAAGATGGGTACGCAGCTAGGATGCAGCAAGTGTAATTTTTTTTAAGCAAAACAGACCTGACCAGCAGTTCCCAGAGCAAGTGTGAATCGTAAGGCATCTGTGCCAAATTCCTTGATTGTATCAATTGGGTCTATGACATTTCCCAATGTTTTAGACATCTTCCGTCCCTGGAAAATTATAGCATAAAAAATTATATAAATCAGGAAAGAGAATCAAGTATGAACAAATATGAAGTGGCCAAACAAATCATAATGCCAACTAGACAAAGCCAAATTTATATTTTAAGGCAGTGTGCAACATGTACACATGAAGTACAACATGGAACTCTCTATTTACACTTCCGATGAGCCACATTTAAATAAGCAAGACACCTTTAGAAGCACAAAGCGGGTGTGTGCAGGGGAGGGAATGGGGGCAGGAGAGCATGGGGTTTAGAAGAATAAGGTTGGGAGCGCCAGGGGAGCATTTATGTAATATTTTCTGTCTTTCAAAATTCAAGTACATCAAAAAGTAGTAATTTCTAACCATTATATATATATATGAGAAAACGGTTCCTACACATGTGTAGATAAGTTCTCTACACACTAGCTTAAAATACAGTGGGGGCCACATTATTTGGGTGATCCAAACCATTCATTTTTAAGGCCCTCACATAGATAGCGTGTCCACAAAAAATCAGATCCATAGGATCATCCTAGCCATTCGAACTGTGGAGACAAAAAATGGACTAATTTGTGAAGTTTTAAAGACATCCATTTTACCTCCACAAATCGTAGGGTTGGGATGATCCTATGGATCTGATTTTTTGTAGACACTCTATCTATGTGAGGGCCTTTAAAATGGATGGCTTGGATCACCCAAACAATGTGGGCCCCACTGTATTTTAAGCTAGTGTGTAGAGAACTCTCTACACATATGTGTAGGAACCGTTTTCTCTCTCTCTCTCTCTCTCTCTCTCTCTCTATATATATATATATATATATATATATATATATATATATATATAAGTACACCAAAAAGTAGTAATTTCTAACAATCTATATTTTTGTGCCTTCTGAAGAGGACTTTGTACTTGCTCCCATGAAGTAATTTGAAGAGTTGAAGTTAGATGGAAGTTAGTGATGGTGGGACTCGTTAAAAGAAGTGGATAAGGAAGAGGAAGGAGAGTGAGAGGGAGGGAGAAGATGAGAAGTCTCCACTAAGGAGTCCTCCCATGTAAATGATGTATATATAGGCCCAAAGTAGGGCAACCTAGTACAAAGACTACAATATGCCAATACCCCTCATCATACACGTAATACCTAAACCAAGGTTGCCAGAGCGGGAATCGAAATGGGAATCGAAGGCTCCCAGGGAAGAATCCTACTCAAGGTTGCCAGAGCGGGAATCGAAACAGGAATCGAAGCGGGAATTGAAGGCTCCCAGGGAAGAATCCTGCTTCCTTGACCTAAACCACCCTTACATACTCTTCAACAGGATTGATGGAGTAATAGGAGCAGGGGTGTGGAGAGAATGACATCATTAGTAAGGTTTGGCAAGCTCATTGGTTGCTCAAATCGCAGTTTGGGATTGGGAGCAGCACCCATGAGGCATGATTCCTGCTTCTAAGAAGATAGCTCAGCCAATAAAGTATTGCTCTTCTTTACTTGTTTTGCCAAGTCAGAGGAATTAAACCATTGCCTTTCGAGTGGGAAAATGCTAATGATGCAGCATAGTTCAAGAAAAATATTGAACGTACCAGCATATCTTTTAATTCTTGGACGGTTTGAATTCTGATTTCGAACTAGCATAGGATGATCACCTTAGTAGAGATGATCATCCTCCTCTGAATACAATATATTCTTATATCCTAAGTACATAGAGTAGTAGAAGTCCCTCGGAACAGAAATATGCGGGTTATGATAGGGCTGCTATGGTTGTGAATAAACAAAGGTGGTCAGCTTGGAGGAAAATAAACAATTCAAGGGAAAACATGTGGTGGGCGATAAAGACAAGCTTAAGTGTGCTCACTGTGGGAGAACTTGGCATACTCATAATACATATTAGGCTTTGGTGGGTCGACCAACAAAAGTTGGTCTTGGTAAAATTGTTGTTGCCCATACTGTTACTGATATGTGCTCAAACCCCACTGGTTCTCATACGAGTAACCTTCTTAAGGAAGCGGTGTCAGTTTCATTAGGAGAACTTGAGAAACTCCTCCACCTCATGTGTCAGTTAGAGGTTCTAACTACTAACTCCACTTCTACCTTTGTGACCTCATGTGCTCATCCTTCCAACCCTTCCTGGATCATAGATTCAGAGCTTTGAACAATATGAATCGTATTTCATCTTTGTACCAATTGTATTCCATTTGTTCTGGCAAAGAAAAGGTTAAACTTGCTAACGGTTCTTTATCCTCCATTGATGGTAAAAGAACTGTCAATGTTTCTCCTCATATTACCCTTTCCAAAATCCTTAATGTTCCTAATCTTGCTACTAATTTAGCATTTGCTAGTAGTATTACAAAAAAATTGTAGTGTAACCTTTATTCTAAATCATTGTGTTTTTTCAGGATTTGGTTGGGAGGCAGATGATGGACAATGAAGGAGGGAGGCTTATATCTCTTGGATAAACTTCAAATCAGTTGAAGGCGTTACACATCCAATCGTAATCGTAGCGATGTCAATAAGTCTATGGTAATGCAGTGTCGTGTCCAATTGAATCATGTTTCATTACAATATTTTGAACATTTGTTCCCTTCTTTATTTATGGTCCAATTGATTTCTAAATTAAACTGTGAGGTTTATCAGTTGGCAAAACATTATCAGTCATCTTTTCCTACATGTGATCATAATAAAAATTCTAGTCCTTTTTCTTTTGTGTACTATGATGTGTGGTGACCTAGTCGTATATTTCTGGAATGAGATATCCCTATATTTATTGTCACATTTGTGGATGATTGCACTAGACGTACATGGATCTATTATGAGGTATATTCTATTTTTAAAACTTATTGCTTAATTTAATCCTTTACCATTGCAAAAATTCCATTTTAAATACTTCCCATGCTATGATTCTTACCAAGATTAACAAGGAGATAAAAGCTCTCCATTCAAAAAATGGAGAAGTGTATTGTGTTAGTGGGTCGAATCGTTTGGTGATGAAAACGTAATAGAACATCAAACATCCTATATTAGAACTTCTCAACAAAATGGAGTAGCCGAAAGAAAGAACATACACTAGTTGCAAATGGGAAGAGCTCTTTTAATTGGAATGAACGCATTTCGGGCTTGAGGTCATCCACATAACATGCAATCATATCAATCGTACTCTATCTCGTATCCGTGCATTCAAAACCCCATCTGTGGTACTTTGTCCTGATCAACCTCTTTTCCTTGTTTCACTAAAGGTGTTTAGGTGTACCTATTATGCTCATATTCTTGGTCCTTCCCATACTAAATTCAATCCCAAAGATCTTAAATGCATTTGTTGTGGTATTCTAGTTCACAGAAAGTATACATATGTTATCATCCATCAACAAAACGGAGGCTTGTGACAATAGATGCATCCTTCTTTGAATGTCTTTCGATTTACTCGGATCTTGTCTCGCTTCAAAGGGAGACGGAGTGGTCTACTATTGTGGTGTCAATTTCTATACCGATTGTTGATTCTAATTATTCTTCTTCTTCATCTGATCCTACATTACATCTGGATTGTGCTCCCCAAATGTGAGGAGCTGCAAGTCTACTCATGGCAACTATGTCAATCACCCTCAGAACCAGATCCATCCTCAGGTATACGTCAATGATCTTGATCCTCTTATTGTTGTTCGAAGAGGTCAATGTTCTATGCATCCTCTTTCTAACTTTTTCATGTTTAAGTGTCTGTCTCCTTACAGTACCTTTGTAGCCCTCCGTTTTGATTCCACAGGATGATGCCACAAGGGGTTAAATTTTCAAGAGCAAATGGCCAAGTCTTTAGATTAAAAAAGGCTCTCTATGAACTAAAACAGTCTCATAGAGTGTGGTTTCAAAGGTTTAGTTATGTTATGAAAATGGGGTATGTTCAAAACCAGGCTAATGACACATTGTTCGTAAAGGCAACATGAACAACACAATTGTTCTCATTGTGTATGTTGATGATATAGTCATCACAGGGAACGGCTCAGTTGAGATAAATTTGCTAAAAGATTACCTCAATAAGATATTCAAAGTTAGTATTTAGGATCGTTAAAGTATTTCAAGGGAATCGATGTGGCTAGATCGATATTCAAAGTTAGTATTTAGGATCGTTAAAGTATTTCATGGGAATCGACGTGGCTAGATCTAGAGAAGGTATATTTATTTCACAAAGGAAATATGTTTTGGATATTCTCAAGGAAACGAGAGAGTTGGGTTGTAAATCAGCAGATACACCTATTGAACAAAATCACCAATTGGGTGATAAAGATGGTGGACACTTTATCAATGTGGGCAGATAACAGAGACTTGTTGGTAAGTTGATATATGTGTCCCTTACACGACCCGACATTGCATGTGTTGCGAGTATTGTGAACCAGTTTATGCATGCTCCAATAACAGGTCATTTGGAGGCAGCACTCAGAATACTCAGGTATCTCAGGGGGAGTTGAGAGAGGATTGCTATTTAAAAGACATGGTCACATAAGAGTGGAAACATGGACTGATGTAGCTTAAGATAGGCCATCTACTTCAGCTATTGCACATTAGTGGGATGAAATTTCGTAACTTGGCAAAGGAAGAAAATAATTGTTGAGAAGCAGAGTTCAGTTCCATGACACATGGTGTATGTGAGATTAAAGTGGTTAAGAATATTATTTCAGGAGTTGGGGCATCAAGTTCACACGCCCATGGACCTGTACTGTATTAACCAAGCTGCTATTGGCATCACTGATGACCCAGTTAAAAATGACAAGACCAAACAAATTGAAGTCGATCAACACTTCATAAGTGAGAAGTTAGCTTCTAGAGTGATTTGTACTCCTAACGTAACTACGAATCGGCAATTGGAAATGTCTCAACTAAGGGTGTCGCCAAGAGTAGACAAGAGGAAATTACAATCAAGTTGGGCATGAGTGATATATACTCACAAGTTCGAGGAAGAGTAATGAGATATTTAATTTAACATGACCATGGATTATAAGGGCATTTTAGTATTTTAGCATTTATCATAAATAATAAATGCTAGGGATCATGAGGAAAATCGCTCACATTTCTCCCTTTCTCCTCAAATCCCTCTTCTTTGCATTCTCTTCTTTGATGTTCTCTATTTCTCAGCCTAATATTTCTACCATCTTGGCAGCACCTAACCAAGGAGTAAGCTTAATCATGCTCAACACAGCACAGACTTCCGCCTCAACCACACATCACCATTGGGACTTGCATAAAACATGATAACTATAATATTAGCGTCAGAGACCCCCCACCCCTCCCCAAAAAAAAATGTTTGGATGGTAGTATTGTCCCTATCAAGATCTTTGCTAATTCCGTCAAATTCAGCTGCTTCTTTTTTAGAATGGTAATGACTCAATAATACGAGAGAACAAATGTACAAAACCAACAAAGGAGGTCAGCTAAAAAAAGAAAGAGGCAAGAAGAAGAAAGGCACAAGCTAAGAAAATATAAGCAACTACTATCATGGAGGAAGGAAGTCAAGGAGTTATAACTCCCTTCTTGCCACTCCTTCCCTGGCCAATCTATCAGCGATAGTTTGCCAATCTTTTCATATGTTGGAAAGATACTCCTAATTCCCCTACATGATCCATAATTTCGTCATTCCATCTCGCAAATCTCCGGGGGTGAACAGTTTCCTTTCAACCGTCTAATTACATTTAGGGAGTCTCCCTCTACTATCACCCACGCCAAGTCTTGCCTCTCAACCAACTTAATACCCTGCAGGACTGCTCTGACTTCAGCTTCATTAAAGTCAGCAATCCCAAGAGATCCAGAGAAGGTCCAAATCGTGGCGCCCTCCGCATCCCTTAGAAGACCTCCCACCACAGCAGGACCCGGATTTCCCAAGCTCGATCCATCAAAAGCAAACACAAATGTAAAGGAGGAAAGGACCGTGACCCAAGAATCAGTCAGAGCAATCGCCTTAGTGAAAATATACTGCGGGCGTTTAGCATCACCTTTGAAAATTCTGGCATTTCTTTCTTTCCATAGGGTCCAAATACAGGGAGCGAACAACCATGAGTCCAAGAGATGATCCAAGTGAGTTGGGAATACCCAAGATATGCCAAACCTACTTAGGAGACTACTCCAGATTTCCCTAGCAAATTTGCAGTGTAAAAGCACGTGCTCCACCATTTCCCCAGCTTCTATACAAAGAGCACAATGATCCACTATCATCACGTGGTGGCTTCACAAATGGTTGACGGTCAATATTTTGTCTAGGGCAGAAGTCCAACCAAAAGGGTGCACCCTAAGGGGTGCCGGGATTTGATGTGCATGCAGAAACTTCAACAATGATCTAGTTGATATACTTATTTTAACTCATTCATCTCCATGCCCACCTTAGATGTGCTCCTTACTGCATCAATCTATTTCCCCATGTTCTCTTTTCTCATTTTCTTAACTGCTAACATGTTTTTGGAGGCATTCAGCCACAACCTCCACCACAGCTCACAAGTGATCAAACTAAAGATCAAGACTCTTTACAGCTGTCACAAGTGTTAGCCCTCTTGAGAAATTACGAAGAAACAAAGCCAAAGGTTACTTCAATTAAGTAGTATTTTCAAGATAAAAGGCAAAGATCATCTTAGCTCAAGGACGAGGTGACAATTGTCTATGAACAGATTCATAGAGGCTTTAGCAGATTCATGTATAATGAACTATACCCCCATGCTATGTGCCTGTGTTGCTAAGTAAAAATGTCCATTAAGCACGTCCAAGAGTAGTCTATAAGCTCGTACAAGTATCATTGCCACATTTACCCCTTTTTCCACTAAGGCATAATTGAGTACAGGCCGTGAAGCAGCACTGTCAAATAAGCAATCATAGTAGGCCCTAATGTATACAATCTGTTAACTGGTCATCCATATGCACTTTTCACTATTGAAGGTTGATGCTGACAACCAAACTTACACCTGGATGTACGTAATGATGACAGAATTAACACATATTAACAGCTCCAGGACGATGCTAAATAGGAGCTTACATTACAATATTATTTTTGTGAATATTTTATTCAGGCTAATCATTTCAAGCAGTACATGGCATAATAACCTGTAACGACCCGGCTTCCGTTGCCTGAGGTCGCTACCAAAAATCACGACATTTTTTTTTTTTTTTTTTAAAGGGCCATTAGATAACAAATGGCGGAAGCAATAATTAAACCTTAACCGAGGCCTGTAAAAAGGCCGAAGTGGCCGAGAGGAGTGAGAAGATTATTCAAAGTTCGAGGATGGCTTCGTCTGGAAGCAAGATTTCGGCTCCACCCCAGAAGAAGCAGAAAGTGGAAGGGAATAACTCGGTTGCCTTATGTTCTACCTGCGGAAAGCGGCATGCTGGTCAATGTTGGCGGACCATGGAGGTATGTTACACTTGTGGGGACCCTGGTCATAGGCAATTTAATTGCCCTCGATTGGGTAGGCAGTCCGTGGGTGCTCCTGTTCGTCCGCCTCAGCAAACCCAACCTTCGAGGCAAGCTGCTCCTGCCCAAAACCAGTGGAGGGGAAACCAAAATCGCCCTCAGAATGCAGGAAGGAACGCTCAGTCAAGCCGTATCTTCGCTCTTACTCGAAGTGATGCGGAGGCGCCTAATTATTCTGGTGGAGGTTAGTAAAGGAAATCATAAGTAGTTGCTTTTATTTTTGCGTTTTTGAGTTTTGCTTAATGTTCTTGTAGAAGGTGGGATCTTTTCTTTCGTGAGGAAATTGCTAGAGTATGAAATTTTAGCTTAGATTAGCAACTTATGTGGTCTTGTATCCGTAAGCGGCGTAGGGAAGTTGAGAGTAGCGGATGTTAGAAATTTTAGAGGGGAGAAATTCGAGGATTTTAGGGAATTCAGTTAGGATTCTCATTAGCCTCGAGATAGGGTGTAGTTCTTAGAGCCTTGAAGCGAGATGTAACGTTTATTTTGGAGCATGATCTGAATAAGTTGGAGGATTCTAAAGGGATTTAGTAGGTGGTAGATGGCGGAATAGAGATTTATAAAATTTTAAATTTGTACGTGATTTGGGCCTACTAAAAGATGAAAAATTGGAAACCTTTATTGTTAAATGATTCTTCAGTTTTGATGACAAATATGTATATGTATTGATGATGATACCCATAGAAATGCAATCAAACCTTGTCCGTGAAGGAATTTGTAACTTGTGAAGAATTCTCTACCGCATGGTTTTATTTAAATTAAGCATCCTGTATGACTTACCCCTTTTGGATCGTTTTGGATAATTAGGATGGTTCGCATGTTGACCACCACTAGGAAGTGCATGACAAAGCAGTACTTAATGAATATGCAAGTGAATGAAGTCATTGATAGGGTGCAAAGGGAAACCATAATTGAAATCAGTGACTCCTCATCGGAAAGCGAACCTAGTGAGCACCCTCCTTCTCCTGTTCATCCCCCGTCATTAGATCGGACGATCTCCGATAAGTCTTCGAAGAAAGATTCAAAGAAGCTGATGCCATCATCAGTTCGTGAGAAAAGAAAAATTTGTCGAAGGGGGGATAGCGAATCATCGTCGACGGTGGCGTATGAAATGAGAGGTTTCGCCCAGACGCCTCCATATTCTGGGGAAGAGGTAGCAAGTGCTAGAAAGAAGAAGGTAAAACGCGAATTGTTCTTGGGAGAAAGTATAGGAAGTAACTTATCAAGCAGTAATGAGGTACGTAGATTTTTGTGAGATTATAATATAATAATTGCTTAGTATGATGTGTTAGACCTTAATTCCTTATTTTGACTTCTTATTCTAGCTAGGGTGGAATTTTGGGGACAAAATTTTCATTAAGGGGGGTAGAATGTAACAACTGGAAATTTGGGTTTTTATTTAAGATAATTTCACCCTAAAAAGTTAAGATTCAGAGTGTATTAACCTAATTAATATGTGTCATAAAAAGGGGTTTCAAGGGATATTAATGGAGGCCTTTAATTTTCGATTTTTGGTGGGGCCCTATAATTTAACGTGAAAACCATAACCTTTCTAAACCACCCTCTTATTATGTATTGTAAAACAAAAAAATTGGGTGTGACAAGTTTGCCCCAAGCAAGATTATCACACTAGACCTTTGTGTGAGGGGCATTTTTGGCATGCAATTTTGGGACGTGTTCCCATGTAGCAAGAAATCAAAAATATTTTCAGCATAGGTATCCTTCCCAAAAATTTCTAACGTTATTTCCTTGTGGGTGAAAATTTCATTTAATACTCCCCTAGTTGGGGCGCCACTTTTGGGCCTTGTTTTTATGCATATGGTATATGTACATAACCATACATCTCAAATGACTGATTGCCTTCTTTCTCTTTTGAAAAGCAACTGTACGTTTCTCCCTAGAAGGAAAAACGCACAGTGCTATCAAAATGAGAAGGCATCTTGCTTTAAAAAAATGGGATTTTGGAATCTTGCTATAAATTTAGCATTTAAAGAGGGAAAGAAGTGATACGTGTGTGCTATGCCTTCCATACTCCCTTATGGTGGGCCACCTTCAATCTTGCAATTAAGGATCCTTCTTTTGGTAACCTTTTAATGCTCTTGGTAGATAAATTGGAAAGATGATTCATAAAAATAGAAAACTTTGTAAAAAGGGGTTTCTTGGGGAGAAATCAAATTTATAAATTAAGGCCTTCCTCTCTTTCTCTCCCTCTTATGAACGTATATTTCATTTTTCTATTCCCATCAAAGCTTAGAGAGAGAGAGGGAGAGGTATTCGACCATTTAAAGGAAAAAGAGAAGGGAGGCTCATTTTGATTCTTTGGTTTCAAGTAAGTATTCAGATTTTTTTTATGTTATCAACCTTTCACAAATTCAGCCCAGGAACCCAAAACCCTTAAAATCCAATTCTAAATTCATGAAATTTCTACCAACCAAACACATGGCTGATTTTATTATACTATATCCCAACTTTCCAAAGTGGAACCTTTGTCTGCAACTCCATCTTGATTTCCTCCGAACCTGCAAAAACAGAGAGGTTAGGAAAAGAGAGAAATAGAGTTAAAGAAGATATGCATAAAAGGATAGTGATATATATCAACCCCTTTTTCTTCCCTAGACCACCTCCCTTTAATGTATTTCCACTACAAGGGGTGGCTTGGGTAGAAACAGTGGGTGACTATATCATTCCTTTTGATATTGTCACTGCCATGTTTTTAATGTTATAATTTCCACTTTATGCTTTGCCTTTTAAATGACTAGAGTACTGTGAGTATATGCAACCCGATATGTGCTTGGGTATTTAACTTCAGGTGGATCCCCATTTTGTTTGTCTAATTTTGGATAACTTGGCCATCAATTGGTCGGCCCATCAATTGGACGGTTGGATCATCATTGGTGTGAGCCCCATCAATTGGACGGTTAGATCATCATTAGTGTGAGCCCCATCAATTGGACGGTTGGATCATCCTTGGTGTGAGCCGTGCAACCATTCTTGGAATATATTCAAACCTTCAATCATAATTTAACAAAGACCCTCACCCACGTTGATTCCATGCCCAAACCCTTATCTCCAGCCTTCATCCATAGCCACTTTTTCTCTCAACTCCAAATCATCTTAATTCAATCCGGATTATTTATTTTGTAGAACCCGTGAACCTTTTTGTATACATCTATGACATTGTATGTGTGTGACACTGTTCAGGTTGAATATTTGTGCTTTTTCATTTAGGGATCGCCGTTTTTCGAGCGCCAAGCATCAAGGCAAGTTCTGATTACTCGCTTAATAATGCTATTAATTTTGATATGACTTTAACATTTTATTTTGTATAGTAATGATACGGATAATCAAGCATGTGTAAATAGATGATTGTTTGGAATTGGAAAATAATTGTGAATTTTGATAATGCTTGTAAAGAAAAGTTTTGTTGTAAAATAAGTGAACGCATATTTAGGATTTGGAATAATGGGAGGGAGGACTAAGGAGAACCCTTAGATCCAACCTTGGGCGAAAAGCCAAAAGCCAACCGGTCCGAGAGCGTACGACAGCTGGTGGGCGATGCATTGGGAGGAACCCTCGTGGTGAACCGATCAAAATCCTAAAGTGGATCACGTTCCATTAGGGAACGGAGGGTCCTTGATGGTCAATGATCACCGGCCAGGCTAGAAAGCCACCGCAGAAAATGAGAATAAAGTCGATGGGGGACCGCCGCATGATCATTGGGGAAAAAGGGGAGAACATTTAAAATACATGCTACGCTTTGTATGTTGCAGTTAAATCGTTTTGTTATTATCGGATAAAAGATTGTTACTGTGTCATGTTTTATTATTGTTTCATTATTGTAGAAAATATTGTGTTGTAGATTCATGTCGCTTAATTTCATTATTTTGGGAGTTTTCTTTACTTGCTTCTAACCCACTTATTAACTACGACTCTCGGTTATGACAACTGTGTCAAACCGAACTCAAGACTCCAACTTTCCCCTTTCCCGCATGGGTTTCGTCAAATATCCTCATTAGCAAACGCTCTTTCCTCTTCACCTACAATTCCTGTAGGATAAGTGGGTTAAAAGCAAGTAAAGAAAACTCCCAAAATAATGAAATTAAGCGACATGAATCTACAACACAATATTTTCTACAATAATGAAACAATAATAAAACATGACACAGTAACAATCTTTTATCCGATAATAACAAAACGATTTAACTGCAACATACAAAGCGTAGCATGTATTTTAAATGTTCTCCCCTTTTTCCCCAATGATCATGCGGCGGTCCCCCATCGACTTTATTCTCATTTTCTGCGGTGGCTTTCTAGCCTGGCCGGTGATCATTGACCATCAAGGACCCTCCGTTCCCTAATGGAACGTGATCCACTTTAGGATTTTGATCGGTTCACCACGAGGGTTCCTCCCAATGCATCGCCCACCAGCTGTCGTACGCTCTCGGACTGGTTGGCTTTTGGCTTTTCGCCCAAGGTTGGATCTAAGGGTTCTCCTTAGTCCTCCCTCCCATTATTCCAAATCCTAAATATGCGTACACTTATTTTACAACAAAACTTTTCTTTACAAGTATTATCAAAATTCACAATTATTTTCCAATTCCAAACAATCATCTATTTACACATGCTTGATTATCCGTATCATTACTATACAAAATAAAATGTTAAAGTCATATCAAAATTAATAGCATTATTAAGCGAGTAATCAGAACTTGCCTTGATGCTTGGCGCTCGAAAAACGGCGATCCCTAAATGAAAAAGCACAAATATTCAACCTGAACAGTGTCACACACATACAATGTCATAGATGTATACAAAAAGGTTCACGGGTTCTACAAAATAAATAATCCGGATTGAATTAAGATGATTTGGAGTTGAGAGAAAAAGTGGCTATGGATGAAGGCTGGAGATAAGGGTTTGGGCATGGAATCAACGTGGGTGAGGGTCTTTGTTAAATTATGATTGAAGGTTTGAATATATTCCAAGAATGGTTGCACGGCTCACACCAAGGATGATCCAACCGTCCAATTGATGGGGCTCACACTAATGATGATCTAACCGTCCAATTGATGGGCCGTCCAATTGATGGGGCTCACACCAATGATGATCCAACCGTCCAATTGATGGGCCGACCAATTGATGGCCAAGTTATCCAAAATTAGACAAACAAAATGGGGATCCACCTGAAGTTAAATACCCAAGCACATATCGGGTTGCATATACTCACAGTACTCTAGTCATTTAAAAGGCAAAGCATAAAGTGGAAATTATAACATTAAAAACATGGCAGTGACAATATCAAAAGGAATGATATAGTCACCCACTGTTTCTACCCAAGCCACCCCTTGTAGTGGAAATACATTAAAGGGAGGTGGTCTAGGGAAGAAAAAGGGGTTGATATATATCACTATCCTTTTATGCATATCTTCTTTAACTCTATTTCTCTCTTTTCCTAACCTCTCTGTTTTTGCAGGTTCGGAGGAAATCAAGATGGAGTTGCAGACAAAGGTTCCACTTTGGAAAGTTGGGATATAGTATAATAAAATCAGCCATGTGTTTGGTTGGTAGAAATTTCATGAATTTGTGGGGTTTGATGTGTTCTTGGCCATGAATTTAGAATTGGATTTTAAGGGTTTTGGGTTCCTGGGCTGAATTTGTGAAAGGTTGATAACATAAAAAAAATCTGAATACTTACTTGAAACCAAAGAATCAAAATGAGCCTCCCTTCTCTTTTTCCTTTAAATGGTCGAATACCTCTCCCTCTCTCTCTCTAAGCTTTGATGGGAATAGAAAAATGAAATATATGTTCATAAGAGGGAGAGAAAGAGAGGAAGGCCTTAATTTATAAATTTGATTTCTCCCCAAGAAACCCCTTTTTACAAAGTTTTCTATTTTTATGAATCATCTTTCCAATTTATCTACCAAGAGCATTAAAAGGTTACCAAAAGAAGGATCCTTAATTGCAAGATTGAAGGTGGCCCACCATAAGGGAGTATGGAAGGCATAGCACACACGTATCACTTCTTTCCCTCTTTAAATGCTAAATTTATAGCAAGATTCCAAAATCCCATTTTTTTAAAGCAAGATGCCTTCTCATTTTGATAGCACTGTGCGTTTTTCCTTCTAGGGAGAAACGTACAGTTGCTTTTCAAAAGAGAAAGAAGGCAATCAGTCATTTGAGATGTATGGTTATGTACATATACCATATGCATAAAAACAAGGCCCAAAAGTGGCGCCCCAACTAGGGGAGTATTAAATGAAATTTTCACCCACAAGGAAATAACGTTAGAAATTTTTGGGAAGGATACCTATGCTGAAAATATTTTTGATTTCTTGCTACATGGGAACACGTCCCAAAATTGCATGCCAAAAATGCCCCTCACACAAAGGTCTAGTGTGATAATCTTGCTTGGGGCAAACTTGTCACACCCAATTTTTTTGTTTTACAATACATAATAAGAGGGTGGTTTAGAAAGGTTATGGTTTTCACGTTAAATTATAGGGCCCCACCAAAAATCGAAAATTAAAGGCCTCCATTAATATCCCTTGAAACCCCTTTTTATGACACATATTAATTAGGTTAATACACTCTGAATCTTAACTTTTTAGGGTGAAATTATCTTAAATAAAAACCCAAATTTCCAGTTGTTACATAACCACACTGATTTAGTTACTTTTTTTTTAATCTTGCACAAACTGCAGCTTACTTACTGCAGATCCACCTTTCTACTTTGTAAAAATCATTAACAGAGTTCGCACGTCCGAAAAAAATTGAAACTGTAAGCAAGTGGATTGGTTTCAAGATTTTGCAAAATGAGTCACCTTTCCAAGAAAATGGATCCCAATTTACTACGCACAGGAACATCAATGAAATAATCAGTCAGCAGTTTTACTCATATACCCATACTTACTTGAGAATCCCTGATAAGTCCATGCAGATAAATATATGAAAAGGGAACAGTCCCTGTGAATTCAATCCCCATCATGACCATCCTTGCCACCCAAAAGAACAAAATATCGTGCCTGTTTAACCAATACAGCAAACTAAAGATCAGTATATTAATAACTTGGATCCAAAAAAGAGCATTGATTTGGCCGACACTTCGAATTTATTGCCGACACACGTGTTGCGACACGACACCCGTGTCCACACGTGTCGACACTCCTTTAGACACTTTTAAGTGTATTGCTAGAAGTGACAACAACTTTATATGTATGTATGTGTTTGAGAGTGACACTATTTTAGATTTTTAGGGGCTGCTATGTTAGATACCCCATATCCTTGTCGAAACTCGGCACACGAATCCGTGTCCACAAATCATGATTATATGTACTTTCTATTTTAGGCATGTCCCTGTTTCTAAATTTTGGGAGTTCGCCGTGTCCGACACTCGGTGTCCATGTCGACACGCGACACTCTTGTCAGTGTCCACAAATCAAAAAGATAAAAATGAAAAGTACGTAGAAAAAGTTGTGCAAGAGGATAATAATGACCACAAACAGTTGTGCGCATGCAAGAAGAATTACTCAAATCATATCTTGGACTCAATTTGGGATATGGTATCCCTAAAGCTCACCTATGGGACCCGCTAATGCAGCAGATTGAAAGAAAGCTAGCAACATAAAGGAAGAAATACCTATCATTTGAATGCAGAATAACTCTTAGAAAGGCGGCCTTCGCACATTTACCGGTATATTTCATGTCTCTATACAAAATCCTAGTAAAAGTAGCAAAGAAAATTCAAATGTTGAAAAATTAGTGGGGTTGGGGGGATTGGGAGAGTAAGGGCCTAGTGTTAGGAAAAGGTTCGGGTGCATGGAAGTCAATCTGTGTGTCCAGACCCTTATATGAGTCTCTTCTCATATTTACAGTGGGGAGGGAGGGAGAGAGGGAACATGATTTTGGATAGAGTTTAATTCAATTAGAAGTTGTTTCTGGGTTGCTGTCCAGCAATTTAGGCCGTGTTTGGCAACCATCTCTAAAATGGTTTCTAGTGTGTTTGTAGTGCAGAGAATGAGAAAAGCTAAAAAACAGAAACAAATAGTTCAGAACGCACGGCCCGGAAAGCCCGCATCTGACTATTCGCATTTTTACGCGTACAAGCGATGAGATTTCGCGGAGAGACTCGGAGTCGCTTTCACAAATTCTCATCTACTTGTTTCTGCCCAATAAAACAGGCTAAAATGAGAAGCCTTGCCGAACACGCCCTTAGTGTTTTTCACTTACTATGATTAGGATTTCAAAGCTGGTAATAGCAGCCCGAGTGGATATTAAATAGTAGAGTTAGACTAAAGTAGTTTGATTGATGTATGAAGAAATGATGTATTGTGAAGTCTCTAAATACGGGCTGTTAGGCAGTCCCGCAGTACAATTATTTTCACCTCTAAAATTCCACATATCTTAGGTCCTACCTCAGAGCTAATTCATTTTACTTTTTGCTCTTTATTTCCTCTTTCAGATGTTCAATCACCTACAGTGGATTAATCTTAGTCCAATTTTGAAATTTTAGAGCTCTGAAAATTCTCAGACTTAGATTTTATCAGATCAGTAGATCAGATGGAAAATGGGCATGCACGGTAATTTGTTTGTGTGGGTTAATATGTGCATATGTTCCTAAAATCCTAAAACAGATTCCATGAACTAGAAACATAAGCAATACCAAAATCATGCTAGTGATTAACATTGATTTAAATTTTGATTTCGGCCCCAATTTCAGCCTTGGCCGAAACCGAAATTTCTGCCGAAATCCCAAATTCAGGCAGAAATCTGGTAAAAAAATAAAAAATTATTAATTAATCATTTCGGAAATTTCGTAAAAATATTATTTTAAAATTCGAATTTTGCGAAATTTCGGTTTTGGTCCCAACCAAAATCCGAAATTTAAAACTATGGTAATGAAAGCACATACCCAGTTTCAAGGACAGTTGTTGGATAAAAATGCTTGAAATCATCCTCTGATACATCTGGCCAACCCAGGGTGCTGAAGGGCCACAGTGCACTGAAAACAAAAGGATGGAACAAGAGTAGAGCACGAATATTGGTGAAATCAAATGGAAAATGGAATTAAGCATTTTAGCTAGGCAGAGAATGAGAAATAATGTGAGAATAATACCAAACATAATGATATTCATCCAGGCCCTCAAGATTTTACCATGACTGCAATATTAGAGATGTGTGAAAGTTCAATCATATGGGTAGCTTCTGTAACTGGATAACCAATCATACAGGCTTTGATGAGAGAACTGTACTTCATTTTCTTTACTACGTTTTGAATGCATTTTTTTGGGGGATTTGTGTGGAAACATTAAAAGCCAGTTTTAAGAAATTTAATTAGCAAGATAAAGGATCCTGATATGGTGTCATGCCCTTGCCATTCCTTGGGATCAAAAATTTGAAATAACATTTATAGCATTAATAAGATGATAGTACAACTTAATGTGTGAAGTTCTTCAACAGTTTCATATGTAAAACACCCATAACAGACTCATCCATAAGCAACTAGAGAGTACAAGCACCAACCTTGAAAACCATGTGTCAAGAACATCTGGATCCTGATATATTTCCACACCTTTCCCATACTTTCCACAGGCTTTTTCAAGTGCTTCCGAAGCACTCCGTGCAACAATATAGTCTTCTTCACAATCTTTGCCTTTGATGTACCAAACCGGTATCCGGTGCCCCCACCATAGTTGTCTGCTTATACACCAGTCTCTAATACTTGATAGCCAATGTTTGTAAATCTGCAAGCAAGAGCCAAGAGCATAGATTTAAATAACACTGAGGCCGTAATATGAGTGAGACTAGTCCTGATTGCAGACAGAAAGTGAAGGAGTAAGGTGACACAAATAATTTCTTGAAAGATAGAAATTTTTTTGGTAAGAACTTGACTAACATGAATCAGAAATAAACCCCCATATATTTTTAACATTTGAAAAAAAAAAGGAAATAAACTCACACAACGATGAGACATATGATACTAAAAGGATTAAATGATGGGAAAGAAACAATTCGAGTGGGAGCATCACATGGAATAAATTTGAATGATAAGCAAAACATACGAATTTCACCTTCTCAAACCTTTCAGGAATAATGGTCAGTTGTCCTTGCTCAACTGCCTGGAGGGCCTTCTCAGCTAAAGGTTCCATGGTTACAAACCATTGCTTACTCACAAGTGGCTCTATTACCTAAAAGAAAGTAAACCATTGTCTGAGCATCTATGTCAGGCATGGAGGAAAACATCCAAACCAAATTATTTTTCAAATTTGGGGCAGCAAAGTTCATAGAGTATATTTTCACACTTCTCCACCACGTTGTGATCTGGGCACTCGTAATTTGTGTGATTCCTTCTTGACAGCTAAACCGGTTTCTTCAAGATCAGACCACAATTTCTTCCGTGCCTTGAATCGATCAAGACCACTGAAATTACAAGCATTACTGACAAATGTTAGGCAGAAAATGAAACAAAAAACATCATTCGAAGCAAACATAAGTTCAACAATCCAAAATTCTTTTGTAACAATTGAACTATAGCTCCTTTCAAAAAAAAAAAGAAGCTCCTTACCTGTACAGTCCAGCAACCTCATTTAGAGTCCCATCCTTGTTCATTACATTTAGTATCGGTAGGCCCAGCTTCCTAGCAAGAAGATAATCATTGTGATCATGCCCTGGGCTTATCTTTAGCACTCCAGTTCCAAACTCTTTATCCACGTACTGTCACATTTTCAGTTTTTGAAATAGTTACAGATCGAGTAATTAAGCAATAGTTAAAGTGGTATGAGAACACCATAAACAAGATATCTAATCCAAAAAATGACACAGGCTCAAATCTTTCAGCCGTGTAAATTTGGCATTATCAAGGAATATGCATTAAGTTATATTTATAAGTTTATGTAATTATATAGTTGAGTGTGTCAAAAACATAATAAAAAATCAGCATGCAGAGATTATGAGCTGCCTTGGGAAACATCAAACGAGGAAATTATTTGGTGCCCACTACAAATAAACGCAGTCAATTGTGGCATTCAAGAGGTAAAGGAACTATGAGCTGCATTGTGAAACCTCTAACCAGGAAGTTATTCGGTACCTATTCCAAATAAACTTAGTCTTGTTGATTTCCAAGTTCAAAAGCACAGTCAATGAAACACTCCTAGATTTATTGAAAACAAAAATGGTACTTAATAACTGACATGATCAATTGTTTTCTTTTACAAAATAGGAATTTGAAATCAGCACTGGGTTTTGTCCAAACAGAGTGGACTAGGCTTAGTTTGAAGCCAATAAGCAATATTTGAATATTGGCAAAAATCAAAATCCAAAAGATCATATGCTTAGTGACCAAGGGCTTTTACTCTATCGGATATAATAGGAACATGCCGGCCAAATGTCATAGGTACAATCGCCATTCTGCCAATGTACATAGAATAACGCTCGTCCTGCATTATAATGAGAAAAGCAAACAATAACAGGAGTCAACATATTTTTGAGAACTCACAATGGAAATAAAGGAAAAGTAAGATAAGAAAAAATTAATAAAAATGCAAAAGTGAAAATTAATGGAAATAAAGGGAAACGTGATTGCAACATATATCTATATGTACATACTTGTGTTGGATTGTATGTATATATAAAACCAAGGATATTAAGGACTTGGGCACGTAGAAATCCAAAGCTAAATCCAAGTAGTGAATAAAAGATATAATTACACTAGAACTAGGTCCGCTGAAAAAAAAAACTGGGAGAATCGAAATTGTCAGGCAAGATGCATCTAGGAGCATGGTTTTAAATTTTCGCCGAAATCTGAAATTTCGGTCAACACCGAAACCGAAACCGAATTTTACAAAATTTCGGCCGAAAATCCAATAAAATGTTTTTTTTTCTTACCGAATTTTGGCTGAAATTACTGAAATTCCGTATCAACTTACCGGATTTCGGCCGAAATTGGGCCCAAAATTTCAGTTTCGGTCAACACAGAAATATGTACCGAAACCGAAATTTAAAACCATGTCTAGGAGACTAAGGGCCCGTTTGGATACCTTAGATATTGTATTTGGATTTGGAATTGAGTTTTGAATACAAAATGAATAGATCCGGCAGCTCATGTTGAGGGAGGGAGAGAGGGAAGGCGGTACTTCCTATTGGAGGGGAGAGATTGGGGAGCAAAGAGGGTGAAGGAAACTGCCAGATCTGTGAATTTCCAATTTCTTATTTGCACAGCTTATTTGAAAATCTGATTTTTTTTCACTGTCAGTTGCTGAATTGGAAATCCAAGAATTTGATCGGATCCAAATTACAATGCAAAAAGGGCTGCAAATGTGAGAAATCCAAATCAAAATCTTCTTTGCATCCAAACGGGCCCAAGTCATGAAGCAAAACTGAGGATATGTTTGGATGCACAACCAAATTGCAAGTGGGGTGCAGCCATTTGGTCCATTTTAGATTGCAATTTACACATAAACTGCAATCCAGAAGGGCCAAATTGCACCAAAATAACAATTTGAGTAGACACTGTGTACCCTAGGCTATGTCTGACAATAAATAGTAATGCTTACTTCGAGGAATTGTACGGAAAAATAAGTAAATAAACCACAATACAATTCAAAAATCACAGAGATTTGTCACATTGCCAGTATAGTTGCCTGCCCAGCTTTAAAACCACTAGTTAAGGCACACAAGTTCAAACCTCAGGATGGACTGCAATAGCTGTATCCGCAAATAGTGTCTCTGGGCGTGTCGTTGCTATTGTCAGATAGTCACTCCTTCAACATAATATGACAAAGCATAAGATACAAATATACATGAACAATTGCAATAATAATCCCAACCACTGATGTTCATGCCACATATTTTGAGCCTTTCAATATCCCTTCCAGGAGATCATATAGGTTAAATGCACAGTAATTCTTTACTACATTGACCCAATCTAGTAAAAAGAGAAACGGTAATCCGTATTGTACATTAGTGTCACAAATGCTGTACAGTTTTAGAAGGTTTTAAAGGCCAAATAAATGCATTGATAGCATAGCATCAGTTTCTCTTCCGAAACTACCTATCACAGGGTTTTATATATCAGAACACAAAAGAAAGACCACTTTCTAGAAATGAAAGAGATAATAAATTGATGGAAAAAATATTCCATGACAACTCTCAGTTCACATCTACATGCTTAAATTTTAGTAATCAGTACACCAACAAAAATAATGTGGAGCATCTATATAGAATGTCTCTGGATGGATTGAAATAAAATACGGAAATTCAAAACCAAAATGAAGGACAAAAAACAATTTTGTAGTGAAGTTACCAAGTACCTTGAACCTCCAGCAACACGATACTTGATATAATAAAGTGTACCAGGCTCTTCGGAATACTCTACTTCCTAAGAACAAATAAAAAATGATCACATCATATAAAGTAAGATTTAAACAATAAATGAAAGGCACAACACAATTCTTACTCAGGCAACCTTAAACATGCTTATGAGACAAGTGGCCACACAAAATCTGGAAATGGGAATATATAATTCAGCACGATTTTCAGAAAAATAGACACATAAGCTCCAAATGTCATCTAACAATGTCAGCTCGAGGCTTGAAAGCACATATACAAATTTTCTGTCTTCTGGGGTGAATAAGAAAGGATATGTTTTTCCTATAAAATTGATGGGAACACCGATATTTGTACCTTTAGAAATGGTTGGTCTATTTTAGATATTTTTTAATTTGCACTTTTTTTTGTTAATGTTGTTATCTATGAAATAATTGTTCATGAAAATTTTCTAAAGGATTCATTAGCCGACCCATACTAGTTTGGGACAAAGGATTAGTTGAGTTGAGTTGAGTTGTTATTTATGAAATAAAATTGTATTGGGGAGAGAAGAAATATTTTAAAAAATACAAGAAACATTGAGAAATCAGAAAGAATATACTTTTATGAAGTGAGGAACGGTATGAAAAGAATTTTTCCAGGTTATATTACGAAAAGAAGTTCTTCAAACATTTTTGGAGTCAACAAGGAAGGGAATGCACTCCTATAAAAGCAACTGGAAAAGCTAGTGTTTGTCCCTTTAGAATTGATCTCTAGTTTGGAACATTTTATTTCTTAACATCATTATTTTTTCAAAGAAGGATGTAGTAACAAGAGAAGAAGCTTCTTCTTTTTTTGAATGAAGAGATGAATCATTTGAAAAAGAAAAGAAAAATTGAGAAATCAGAAATAAAAGCAAAAGCCAAGTTTCAGGCATGACACTGATGTTTGTCCCTTTACAATCATTGTTACAAACATTGAACATTAAAATAAGGGAAATGATATCAGCACAACCATGTTTTAATAGTTGCATGGTCCAGCTTGTCTTTTCTTTTTTAATGGGCTTGTGAGAGCTTTTTGGGAACTTTAATAACCTTTGACAGCTCTTTAAATACTAAAAGACAAGATGCTTTAGTGGAAATATCAAACAATGGTAGTGTTGATATCATTTCCCTAAAATAAGTTCCCATGTTTATATGGATCATATGAAAACTACTTCAGAGTGCTTCAGCAAAGTGAAGAATGAACAACAGATTAACCGACCAAGAATGAGGCTCTGGGGCCTTTAAAGAAAGCCAGGTGCTCGAACACATGCACTTCAAACAGTATCAAATGACAGCAGAGTTCTATGCAATCCATTGAAAATGCAAGCCACATCTAATCTTTCTATGGCTTAATCTAGTGCAATAGTGACCACTGGTTATTCTGTGTTTTGGAGTTGCTGGAATTGCACCTAACTAACTGAGAAGCACTACCTAGCGAAGAAGTATAACATAAACCAAAGAATAATAATCATTATTCAGCATTAAAAGTCAGAAAATTTATGTATTCAAGATTTGAGATCCCATACACCATAATAGAATTGATAAATCTCATATCCATCGGAAGAAAGCATACCAAGTCAGAGACAGCAGTTTGAAGATTAGGAGACCAGTTGACCATATAAGACCCTGAAAAGAAATAAAAAAGTAATATTTCATTGTTTCCACTAAAGTATTAATGACATGTATCATTACTGCTATTTCTTTCTAGTGAAGGAAAACCAAAAAGAAAGCTAACAGAAGAATGGCACATAAGGAAAACTAGGAATACAAATATTGCATTTACCATGTAACTAAGAAGATGAAAGGGAAAAACCCAAGAATATTGGGCATATGTAGATAGAATTAGAAGTTTTACAGAACCAAGGTTTCATATATATAAATATATATAGGCATTGGGGGGCGTATCGTCTAGAGGCCAGCATGATACATAGCTGACACTAGACTAGACGGATGGAGCTACTATTTTCTTTTAGGTCACATGGTCCCAAAACTACATTGATATTTATTGTTTGCACCACATTTTCCATGTATTTTTACTTTAATATGTTTGGCATTTTTAATGATAAATTGTTTTGGAACAATGGAATTTTTATCTATCTTTTGATCCTTTGTAATGTAATTTACACTATTTCTAGTGTGCCGGCTAGCCTATCAGGCCTATTGAGAAATCAGTTGTCTTTGCTACGTAACTCTATCTGCTACAAAGTGCAAGTCTAGAAAAAAGTGAACAATTAAAAGAGACAAATAATGCAAGAATGTAGCACACAAACACAAGTTGCACAGCACTAAGAACTTGGGTGTCTGTTTTGGGCTCAGAAAACTCATTTCGAAGCGTTATTCTGGAGAAAATAATCCCCTAAATTATATCAAATCCCAAGAAAATATAAAAGGATTACTCTCCTAATTCTCTCCTATTTGCAACATGAAAACCCCCCTGCCCCTCTCAAATTGGCAACACTCTCCAACACCTTGTCTTCAAATGGTAACAGTGTCGGGCTGATATTTCACAACAAAAACATCCTTGTATGATGGAAAGAGTACCATCCCGGATTTTGAGCCCAGCATGTGATGATGTGGCATGGTGTAAGAATAATTTATGCACCCATACTTAAAGATGCTCTCCTAAATTTAATGGCCAGTGACATGGGAAGTGGTAGGATTGATTCTTAGCCCCTACAAAGAAACGATGATTTGGCAAGGTGATGAGGTTAATTGTTAGCTCCCAAACGGAATGATCATGGAGCAAGGTGGTGGGGGCGATTTTTATCCCCATCAAGGAGCTCATATATGATCAGAAATGAGATTGTATGAGCTATCTATTAGCCCCAACCTAGAATGATGATCTATCATGATTTGGGGCTAGATTATAACCATAAAAGAGGATGCCCTCTTTAGAATGAAGATGCATGTTGTGGGGCTAATTTTACAGTCCAAAAAGAGGATGGCCCCATGAATGGTGATCAGACATGTTGCAAGGCCAAATTGTATCCATGTAAGAAAATTGCCCCTTCAGTTTAAGACATGGAATGTTGTATGGTGAAATGTAGTTCCAAAATATTTTCTCAAGAGCAGAAGGAAAGGAGACCCCAACACCCTTCATGAAGAAGTATTTCACTAATGTTCCTCTAATGGGAATCAGGTTTGGCCTTTTCAGGCCTATAAAAGGAGGCAACATGGGCTTAATTCTAAGGCTCCAATCCTAATGAGGCACCATTATGATGATGTGGGCCCCATGTGGGAAGTGGGGACTTCGATGATGGATTAGTGTTTTGTGAGTTTTAGTAGCAGTAATTTCTCTATTTGTTTCAATTAGTTTTGTGGCTGCACTTAGATACTTTGAATTTTCTTTCTTCAATTAGGTACATTTTTTAAATTTCAGTAAAAGTAGGGTGACGCTAAAAAGGTCAATCAATAGCCTATATAAGCGTATGTTTGCTTTAGTATAATTACTATTGAAAGAAGATTTCTACAATTTTTTGCTTAGGTTGGGTGTGATCACATGCCTAGGTGAGAATATCAAACCTAGAGTCGTGGTTTTAAATTTCCACCGAAACTGGCACGAAACAAATGAAATGTTTCCGTTTCCATCCCCACCGAAATGCATATCTAAATCGAAACGCATTTCGAAACCAAAACCGTAACTGTATTAGTGTGTTACAAAACCAAAACCAAAACAGTATACTATATCAACATGTGTTACATAATTATATTTATATGAATTACATGTAAATTGAAGTGTACATGATTGTCTTTGCTTATGTGATGTTTTCTAAGCGTGTATTTGTGCTTATTCTAGCATTTCCTGAAGTTTCATCTTAAAATTCTAGCATTTGCATGTGTCCATACATTTCCGTAATCTTATAGGATTTCCACTAAAATTTCAAACCGAAACACAAAAGTTTCCCTTTTCGTAGCGACCGAAACTGAAACGAAACCAAAGTTTAAACCTTGCCTAGAGTTTGGTGGCTTATTTTTCTCTCTTTTTTCTTATTATTCTTTTTCTCCTCATATTTTCTATTCTTTACTTATTTGCTCTACACAAATCTCATTTAACAACATTATACCAAACCTTTCCTTTTCTAATCTTTTCATTAAATCTTAGTTATAAATCCTAATCAAAATCCCAAATTAAACCCACACAACCATCCTATTTTCCCACAATAAAAAATCATCCAGCCTAAAGACCCATCAAAAGATTAGAGAAAATGGATCTTAAATAGCCGGCCCCTGCCCTTTGAAGTTCCCCACATCCTTTTGCGTCCCTTTGTCCATTTTCCATCTGGAAACCCAAACTCTAATTAACCCTAATTTATACACCACTTTTATGCAGAAACTTGTGAACCAGAATTTAAATCCCTCTTGAACCATCGTCTTAACCTATCTACAATTTTAGGTACTAGAATCCTTCTTTTATCAAACTGGAAAACCTTGTGTCAGTCACTTGTTCTAAAGATACTACATCATCCTCCCTAACTGTCACCCCCACTATAAGCAATGGGAGAGAAGTAGCAAAGCATGTTTTTTCATACTGAACAACTGTCCCGTACATGGGTAGTAGGAATAACTACAAGGTAAAAGCTTAAAAAAATCTAGTAGAGATAGAATAACATCTTGGGGACACTTCGAAGAGAGTTGACAGACGGAGGAGAAGGAAGATGACACAGAGAAGTTGAGTTGAGAGAGAGAGAGAGAGAGAGAGATGAAAAAAAACTATGTAAGCAAAAGATTCTCGTGCGTTGCATACTCTTGATCTCTCTCTGAAAAGAAGGTAAACATTATTTTGGAACGAGAAGAAGATCCTTTGCTCTAGGACAAGAAGAAGAGACGTCCTTTGGGAGAAAAAATGGAAAAAAAAAACAGAGAAGGTTTCCATCTTTGGAAGAAAAGGAGAATAAAAAAGTATGGAGGATAATTTCTTCGAGAAATAGTGTGATATTTACAATGCTATCAGTGATCTCCATTCTCCAAGTCGGTATACTGATATAGTTTTCAATCATGAAGCCAATTGGTCATAAGTTACAACATTGGTGTATCAAAAAATTGCTGTATTGGTTGACCTTCAGATAATGGCGCCAACTTATCTCAAAACAAACACTGTCAGTTTTAATATTATTATAAGAATCTACAAATAAGTGTCTTTATAGATAAATGGAGTTAGATAAGTTCTGCATCACATCTTCGATCAATTTATAAGTCATGTCAGACCACCTTTGGATCAGCAAACTAGTGGATCTACAGGTTACGATACCGATTGATCTCTAGATTGTCACGTCAATCAAAGATTCAAAATAAAAAGGGCAGTGATAAATCGACCCCCTAATATCTTAAATCGACCCCCATATCTCTCTCTCTCTCTCTCTCTCTCTCTCAGCACTGCCCTATATGGGGGTCGATTTAAGATATACGGGGGTCGATTTATCACTGCCCAATAAAAATTGTGGCAGTGATTAATCCTCCATGTAGACTCTTCGTAAAGATTATACATCGAAACATACATTTACCAGAAAGCTCTCATCTGGAAGACTCTACAAAACCCAACGGAGGAAAATACACAGATCAAAGAAGACTTTTCCAAGAAGATTCTTCACAAAGCGAATCAAAGCTCATTTTAAAGACTTGACTTCCAAAAAGAATTTAAATACTTATGGATCAAAGGTTCCTCTTATAGGGGACTTTATCCAAAGCTCAAACAACTAAATCTTTACAGAACTAAGAATCATCTTACTGGATAATCCTTCAAGGAGATATAAATCATAATTCTTCTTCTAAAGCATGAAATTCTTTTTCTCAATTGTTGGTTGTGTTGTTGCAAATAATCTAAATTTTTTGCTAGGTATGATCTCAATCTGAAGCAAGAAAAATAGAATAAAAAGGCCTACCAAGGCTAAGTTGTTATCCATTCATCCAGAGTGCTTTAAAAACAACAATCCTATGAAGCCACATGCAATCAAACATCATCAGTCGTCATTGGTCACAGCCACATATAATAAAAAAACAGCAATTCCCAGAGAATCAATAATGGTAAAATAAAACACCTTGAATAGGCATCAAATAGACAGTCTTCTACAGAAACATAAAATTTTGAAACTCAGAGAAATTAGGCCTTGAGTTCCGAATGAAAATTTATTGGCATGGAAGTTAATCATGAATCAATGCTTTCAATGATTCACCGAGCTTATGGTTCTGGATAAATGAATCCATGGATCCCAGGTTTATACCTTGATAAATAAGACCTTTCTCGTGAAGCCTGACAAAGGCCTCAATCACTGCCCCTGCAACCAAAGGATTAATTCAGAAGATAGAAAACTCATTGCTAGATAAATGCAGGGTTATACAAAAAAATTACTCAAGTGAAGGGCCAAAACCATTTGAAGTGAAAGAACAAGGAGAAAGTGAAGAAATTTTGTATAAATGAGTTTGAGAAAATGAGAAATTGGGAGAAAAATGATGTGAAAGAAAAGCAAGAATTGAAAGTTGCATGGGATGGCAGTAAAGCGATAAAACAACAGGCGCTTTACTCAGTAAGCATATTATTAAGAAAAAATAAAAGGGAAATAATATCAGCACAACCATGTTTTAGTAATTGCATGGTCCTAGCTTATCTTTTACTTTTTAAATGGCTTGTAAGAGCTTTTTGGAACTGCAATGACCTTTTCACGGCTCTTTAAACACTAAAAGACAAGATGTGTTAGTGCAAATAACAGAAAAAAAACAAAACATGGTTGTGCTGATATCATTTCCCTAAAAAATGATGGTTATAATCGTTTCAGGAGATGGACCTGTAACTTAAATTAATAGAATAGAACCAATAATAAAGACTAATCACAGACTCAAGCGAGCTCAAAAGTAATGTTATTGTAATAATATAGATGTGATTCTATAAAAAAAACGCTTGTGATGCCTAGTCCCCTATCCTGCAGTGAGGGTTCATTGTTATCATCACAAACCAACTGCATCAACAATTCTCGGATATCTCTCATATACAAATCTCATTAAACTCATTTCATAATAAAACACAACCCTCTCAGTATCTAGTTGAAGGAAATTGATTAGATAGAAAACTGCCTTACGACTTAGCTGCTCATCAAGGGTGAAATGCTCTCTGGTCCAATCACAGGATGCGCCCAATCGCTTAATCTGATTAGTAATGGTTCCACCATACCTGAAACCAAAGAAACAAATAAGAAATTCAGCAATGCAACCAGTATGGATTAAGACTTAAATGGCGGCAAAGATCTATCTACCTTAACGAATAGTATTTATAGTCAACTAAAAGAAAACAGTATTTCTTAGCAGCCCGAGATGCAGATATTTTACCCTGCTAGGATGTCTAAACACTAATTGAACAGGTTAGCTGAAGGTTAGCTGATAGAGAACAACAGAACAAAATACCTAAATGTAAATTAACAAGGACACGTGCTATATTAATTCTGATGCATTGAGTACTAAATATTCAGACAATTCTGTAGCCAAAAATATCAATTTGAGAGAAGCTCCTAAATGCTCTAGAGAAGGAATTCACATCTGTGTGCATGTTGCTACAGAATAAAACAGATAGATGTTGGAAGAAAAACAGGATCAAAGGTGAAGACAAGCCAGAAAGCTTCAAGGGTCAGTATTCAATTAAAATTCCACAGCCTATTTTAATGTACATTAACTAAAGGTATAGTGAACCTGAAGGCAGACCGGGCCTTGGGTGAGTTATTGGGCAAATAAAAATTATGCATACCCCATTTATGAGAGTTTGTTTTTTGCCCTTTACTATACATTTACGGGGAAATGATATACCTACCCCTGTTTGTAAGAATATCACCTCTCCACCACCCTCTATCATAGATGGACTAAAATGGCTTTAGAATTTGTTTCCTAAAACAGTAAACACATGGGTATTTTGGTCATTTTATCCATTAACCTTTTATGAAACCATCTTTTTTCCTGTAATGACTCATTTCCTTTTCTTCATTAGTGATATAAACTGTGAATACATTTGCAAGATGAATGTCACAAGCCATCATCCTCAAAGTCCTTAAAATAAAATAATTTAATTTTGGAATATAGCTTGTTAAAAACCCAATAAAATATAGCTAACCCTCATCCTCAACATTTAATGTTCGTGGGAGTACATCCAACTACTGTAAAAACTCTTTGAAAAGCTTCACGCAGGTGGCCATAACACTAGTTTTTGTAATAACAGAAAAAAAAGTCACCATGGTGCTCCACTTGTTGCTTAGTCATTGCAACAGTTTAGTGGCAGAGGTGGTGCGATGGGAGAGGTTTATAACAACGTGTGAGAGAGTTTGTTTGATGAGAAACCTCTTATTATAGAGAATTCCAGCTGAAAAAACCACACCGTCGGGGGGTTTCAAGGTGGGTGTGTGTGTGTGTGTGGGGGGGGGGGGGGGGGGGGGGGGGGGGGAAGAGGAGAGAGAGAGAGAGAAAGAGAGAGAGAGAGAGTACTAAATGGCGCCTATTTCACAAATATTGCCGAGATTTTCAAAATCTCGCGATAAATTCACGGATTATTCAACAAACGTTAAAAACACGTAGATATCCTGTTTAAAATGAAAATATTGCCTATAATCAATATATCGTGTATTTATCGCAACTTTTTAAATAATAAAATGTCGACTTTTAACCCCTCAATCGCATGAAATTTTGGTAACTGAGACTTCTTCTCTTCTCTCCCGACTTTTCAACCCTAAATCTCGGCAGTCACCGTTTCCCGTCGCCGCTCATCTACTCCTCTACCACGCCGCCTACTTTCTGCTCCTCCAAGGTTTTGTCATAAAAGGAGAAGAAGAAGAAAGGTTAGTTTATTTTTATTTTTTTCTTTTGAATTCATTTTTTTTTCATTTTTACAGACAGAAACCCTTTTCTATAAAACCTTTTGTATTTTTTATTTTGATAAATCAGGTTTCCTACAAATGAAATCCTTGCCTTTCGATTTCTTTTTTTAGAAGGATTTTTTGATTTCTTTAGACCCTGTTTCGATTGGGTTATTTAATGGGAGAGAGGCACCCTGTTTTGGGATTCTTCCTAAGAATCCCAAGGGAAACTTTTGCTTCATTAAACCCTTGTTTCATTTTCTTCCTTTCATTAAATAACTTGAGATCCTTCATTAAATAACGTGGGATTCTTTTGATTTATTTAGGGCCCCGCTTCATTAAATAACTTGGGATTTTTTTTCAATCAGAAATTCTTGTGCTTCTTCAATCTCTTCATTAACTTGTGGGTTATTTAGTTAATGGCCCGATAAATAACTTATAAGGTATCTGGAATTTTTTTTCATGCTAAATGATATGATTTGGACATATATTATCATAGATTGTATGTCCCTCTAAATAAAATTTGAATAGGGCTAGGTCCAAGTTCCTATTATCTTTTTTCTGTCTAATAAAGGTAGGTAATTTTAGAAATAATTTTTCATTCCAAACTTTTCCACAAAATTCTTGCCATCCAAACAGGGCCTAGGTTTCTCATTCACTATTAGGCCTTGTTTGCTTTTAAATTTTAGAATTGATTTTGTGTGTCGGTTTGGCACCCACAATGGGTTCTCAACTTCCAAAACACACACGGCCTTGAATCTTTTGTAAATTTTTTTATTTTGGAAATTCTTTTTCTGAATTGTTGGACTTTGGGTATTCTTTTGATATATATATTGACCTGTCAATTTATTCTTCTTTCTCTGCTGCCTGTTTTCTCTTCTTCTTCTTTAGGTTATTTGGCCCTTTGATTAATTGGCGGTATTAAGGTATACCCATTGCTGTCACATGTTATTTCCTCTGCCGCCGTTCATGTTATTTGTTCTTCGACCATTCTTCCATGAGAAAAGCAACCTGCAATAATAATATTCAAGAATCACAATTCTAGAAGTTATTAGAAACTTTTTGTTTGATTTGTACTATGATTATTTCTAATCAAATAGGAAGTTCTTAGATTATCATATTTAATAAATATTACATCAGAATCATGATTACTTCTTATTAATTAGGAAGTTCTTGGATTACTTTTTACCAATTTTGAGATAAATGTTATATCTTTTTTCAACTTTAATTTTTGTTTATTTGTTTCTAAATCTTCAATTTAAATTAATATGTATCCACCATATATTTATAGTTATATCTGAAATACAATGTCGAGGGAGAGGGATCGAATGTGGGAATATGCCGAAGAAGAGGGTACAAGAGTTTGTTGCAAGTTTTGTGGTGCAACATATGCTGGTGGGATTTCACGTTTAAAGTATCATTTAGCTCAAGTCAAGATGCGTGATTTTGCAGTATGTACCAGTGTCCCGGAATATGTGAAGAACATTGTTGTTACTTCTGTCCGAGAGATTGAAAGAAAAGGGAGCAACAAAAAAGCTAAGATTTCAAATTATGTCATGAAATCATCAAGTTCATCATTTACTATTGGAGATTCGACACTGATAGGTTTTTCTCCTCATGCCACTTCTTCTTTAAAAGGACAACCAACTATTAGTAGTATGGTTAAGAAAAAGAAAAAAGAAGTAGTAAATTTATTAATAATAAAAAGTATTGTTACGAATGATCTGCCCTTCAACTTACTAAGGGCCGATGAGTTTAAAGAGACACTTGTTGCCATTGCAAATCACAGACCTGGATATGTTCTTCCTAGTAGTGAAACAACGAGAACAAAACTATTAAGAACATTGAAGGAACAGTTTGATGAATATATACAGGAGGTTAAAATGTCATGGACAAAGACTGGTTGTACACTTATGTCCAACATTTGAATTGATGGAAGTAATCGCCTACATATCAATCTTTTAGTTGCTTCTCCGAGAGGGACTATTTTCTTGAAATCAAAATATTTTTTGGGTAAGGTGAAAGATGCAAACTATGTAGCCAATTTCATTTCTTATGGCATTGAAGAAAATAGACCATAAAATGTAGTTAAAGTCGTAGCTGATAATCATTCCAATTATGTGGATGAGAGTTACATAATAGAGATAAAATATCCAAACATTTTTAAGACAAATTGTGTAGCACATTGTTTGAATTTAATTTTGGCATATCTCTATAAGATGCCTTTGGTGCAAATTGTCGTGGTGAATACACGAAAGATTGTAAAATTAATCTATAAATATCATGTAACAGTGGATGTGATGAGGGAAAGGAGAATAAATTTTGGAAAGAGGGAAAGGAGATAATTTCTTTCGTTGTACCTTTGATTAGGGTATTGAGAATGGTAGATGGTAATGGATCTATAATTAGATATCTATATGAATCAATAGACACGGCAAAGGAAGCGACAAAAAAGTTCTACGGTGGGAGATTGGATATATACGTGCCATTATGGATGTCAGATAAAAGATGGAATGACAATTTGTATAGCCCTCTCCATGGAACCGCTGCTTCTTAATCCACAGTTATTCTATAATAACATGGTGAGCATGGATATAGAGGTGAGGAATGAACTTGATAAAGCTATTGAGAAGGTGGTTTCAGGAACAAGCCAAGTTAAAGATTTAGCTCTGGAACTCACAAGGTATCAGCACAGGATCCTGAGGTATTTGAAAGCCTTTAATTGGCGTGTCTTGATATAGCTGATCTAGGTAAGTTTTTAGTTGATATATTTTATTTGAATGATTACTAATATTATTATTTTTCCTTTACGCATGACGTTGGTGGGATATGTACGATGCAGAGCTTCCCATTATTCAGGAGATAGCCGTTAAAATACTAAGCCAACCAAGAAGTTTTTCGACATGTGAGAGGAATTGGAGTGCATTTGAGGCGACCTATACCAAGAAGAGAAATAGAAAGGAGCTGGACAAGCTATATGATTTAGTGTATGTGCGAACGAACTTACACATGAAGACTAGTGCAGAGAAATAACTACTCGATGCAAAGCCAATATCTATGAAAGATTTACAAGCATTTGTTGATGGCGATAGCCGATAGAGACCCTTTGGAAGAATAAGTTCATCCGTTCTATGTCAATGAGAATGAAGATCCAGGAGAAGAAGTTGATGACTTTGAAAATGTTGAAAAATTTGATGCTTATAATTTGTAATGAGTTTAATTTGAGTACCTTTTGGGAGTTTATTTGATACTCGGTTGTTTTTGGTGATGTAAATTTTGTAACTTTTTTTACATCAATGAAATTTAAGACGTCGGCCCTGGTTCCTAGATAAAGTTAGGCTTAAAAAAAGTTTTATATATATATATATAATAATTATTTTTTGAATGGTTTATACCATTCAAAAAATATCTTTTTAAAAAATATATTTTTAAAATTTAAAATTTTATATTTATAAATAATTTTATTTATGCAGGTATTTTCCCAATATAAACGCGAAAAAATAGAAAATTTCAATATGTCCAGAGATTTTCCCTTGCCGAGAAATTCCAGAGAACGAGATTTGTAACATAACTTATCCCCACCCTTCATATTTAGGATTTTTTAGTACACATCACAAATCCTAGTTAAATTGTTCACTCCTGAATGTAAGGTTTCTGTTCATTTCCAAATGTTGTTGGATGATTTCAGATACGTCAGGGGAACAACAATCTTGGGCTCCATGCTGTTTCCCAGAAGGGTGTTGATGATAGCATCCTCCTGCCTCCACTTCCCATACAATTTATCATCACTGGTGGGAGGATCCCTCTCGATATATTCAACCTTTCCTCTAGCTAGAAGAAAGGTTTCCACTGTCATACGCTATAGAGGGTAAGTAAATCCATCCAACTTGATGGATGTCATCTGAATGTTAGGAATCTCCATCATGGAAGAACCAGTAAAGGCGGTAATTAGACCCATCCAACTTGATGGGTGTCATCTGAATGTTACGAATCTCCATCATGGAAGAACCAATAAAGGCAGCCAACCATAAAAACATGATCCTAAGATAATTATAAGACATCGATCACAACCACAAACAACCACCACAATAAGAACATCAATCACTTCATAGAACTAATCCGACAAGGATCTCAAGTCTCTTAATCATAGAAACTCTAACAAACAACACCCTTCGAAGGGGTCAACACACCAAACCAGTTCGATATTCGAACTTCCAAGGCTAAGCGACGGGCAAATAGATGATTTGGAGACATGTGATATCAACATAGTTGTCGGCAAAGACGTATTACATCACAAACGAAGGCAGACAGCAATCCAAACAAAAGAATAGAGAACAGAGAGTGCCGGAAACGGAGGTGACAACAGCATGAGCCGAGCGGCGGTGTTGTGGGCCAAGCAGTGGCGGAGTGTTAAGCGACGGTGGCGCGACAAAGGCGAGATGTGACAACCGCCCCCCCCCCCCCCCCCCCCCCCCCCCCCCCCCGAGGGGCGCTCGGCTAGCATCATAGGATGGCCGAAAGTTACTGTTCTCCCTTTTTTCATATCATATTTTGGGTGAGAAAATAAAGGGAAGTAGTTAGAAGACAATGGACAATCCTAAAGCTTCGACACCATGTTGATGGTGATGATGGAGAAGAAGAAGAAGAGGAGGAGAAAGGTATTGGGAAAGTTAGTCTTTTAGGCAGCTTCTCACGTAATATAATATAATATATATATATATATATATATATATATATTGGGGTTACATAAGATGATGACAAGGACTAAAATACCCTTCCAACAATATGTGCTGCACAATTGTCTCCAAACCTTTTGACTTATAGGAAAAGGTAGTACAACCTTGGGGTTAGACATTAGGAGTGAAGAATACGTACTACCAGGTTTTGACATATCTAATAACAAATGTGCAGAATTTGCACCTTTGGTCGTAAATAATAGCCTGGGAAAGAGGTTTTAACATGTACGGTTATTTTTGGCAAGCTTCAACCTTATACTCGGAAATGATGGTCCGTTGTAATATCTTCGTTAGCAGGTGAGGGGCCAATGTGAACATTGGAGTCGATTGCCAGAGACGTACGAACAATTGGAGTATTGTTGACAAATAGATGGTGTTGACGGCGGCACATATAGTTGATTCACCGGGCCTACCCTATTTATTATGGAGAGAGGAACTCTTTTTCCTAACGAGTACCGGCTTTCCATTGCTAGGAGAGGCATCTCTTCGTTTGACTTTGACGAAGAGTCCTGAATCCCAACGGAGCCAGGAGTTGGGCAGCACCTGCCACTGACCCTATGACTATAGGTGGGCAATGCTCTTGCGCTCATTAGGTATTTGGTCTTTGGCCCCATTCTAAGTCACAAATCTCGTTCTCGGGAATTTCTCAGCGAGGGAAAATCTCGGGATATATTAAAATTTTCTAATTTTTCGGCTTTATATCAGGAAAAAAACTGGCAAAAATAAAATTATTTATAAATATTAAATATTAGATTTAAATTTTATTTTATTTTTTAAAAAAGATATGATTTGCTAGGGTCCGTCACAAAAGGCATTTCGAAGCTGGTTTGTCGCATGTCAGACCAGCCACACAGTTAATGAAACAAAAGCTAGCAATTCTCTTTTTTGAATGGTATAAACCATTCAAGAAATAATTATTATATATAAATATATAACTTTTTTTAACCCAAACTTTATCTAGGAACCCAGGCCAGCACCTTAAATTTCATTGATGTGAAAAAATTACAAAATTCACATCGCCAAAAAACAACCTAGTATCAAATAAAGTCCCAAACTTAACTTTGATGGCTCAATTTTGGGAAACCCTCCTCCTCCGGGTTGAAGTATGGGCTCCTCCTCCGGGTTTCCTCAAACTTAACTTTGATGGCTCAAGTTTGGGAAAACCCAGGTCCAGCCGGCATTGGAGGAGTGCTGAGGAATGCTTTGGGAGAGGTCTTATGGGCTTTTGCTAGCCCCATTGGGGAGGCAGATGCGTTGGAAGCTGAAGTGAGAGCAGTTCACCAAGGGATAAAACTAATGGAGCAATCCCAATCGGTGTCCTTGGTGGTGGAAGGAGACTCCCTAAATGTGATTCGTTGGTTAAAAAGATCACATAATCACCATTGGAGATTCGATTCGCTCTTTGATGAAGTGTTTAATCAGATTGGCTCATCGCCCATAGTTTTCCATCATGTTAGAAGATCCGCCAATTCGATGGCGGATTGGCGAGGGATGGTGTTTCCAAAGAAGCATTAGCTTTTTTTATTCTCTCCCACCTTGACTTTGTTTTAGATTTTCCCATGTTGTCTCTCTTTTCCTCTTTTTAATTTGACCATGTCAGTCTTTTTATGCTTAATATATTCTTGGCTATAATTCAAAAATATCAAATAAAGTCCCAAAAAGTACTCAAATTAAACTCATTATAAATTATAAGCATCAAATTCTTCAACATTTTCAAAGTCATCAACTTCTTTTCATGGATCTTCATTCTCATTGACATAGAACGGATGAACTTCTAATCGTTCCGAAGGGTCTCTATCGGCTATCGCTATCAACAAATACTTCTAAATCTTTCATAGATATTGGCTTTGCATCGTGCAGTTGTTTCCCTACACTAGTCTTCTTCATGTGTAAGTTTGTCTGCACGTACACTAAATCGTGTAGCCTGTCTGGCTCCAATCTATTTCTCTTCTAGGTATAGGTTGCCTCAAATGCACTCCACTTCCTCTCACATGCTGAAGAACTACATGGTTGGCTTAGTATTTTAACGGTTATCTCCTGAAAAGTGGGAAGCTCTGAACCGTACATATCCCACCAAAGCATGAAGGAAAAATAATAATATTAGTAATCATTCAAATAAAATCAATTTCATTAAATAAACTGTATCAAATACAAACTTACTTGGATGAGCTGTATAAAGACACCCCAATGCAAGGCCTGCAAATACCTCAAGATCCCGTGCATGATACCTTGTGAGTTCCACAGCTAAATCATTAACTTGGCATGTTCCTGAAACCATCTTCTTAATAACTTTATCAAGTACATTCATCACCTCCACATCAATGCTCATCATGTTATTATAGAATAATTGTGGATTAAGTTAAGCACTGGCGGCATGCATAAGGCTATGCAAATTGTCATTCTATCATTTATCTATAACATTCCATAATGGCACGTATTTATCCAATCTCCCACCATAGAACTTTTTTATCGCTTCCTTTGCCCGATCCATTAATTCACATAGATATCCAATTGTAGATCTATCACTACCTACCATTCTCAGTACCCTAATCAAAGGTACGCGCAAGAAATTATTTCCTTTCCATTTTCCCAAAATTTATCCCAATGTAATAATTTTGTAACTTCCTTTCCCTCATTTGATTTGGTTTGATTCAAATTTCTCCAGTCAGAAGATGCAACCATGTATCTTAATCCATCTTCCTGCTTTAAAATTGATGTAAACATAAAAAGTGTGACAAATCTTGCCACTGCAAGCCTTTGTAAGTCTTCCTTTGGTATGCACCCTCATCACATCCACATGATATTTATAGATAAATTTTATAATCTTTCGTGCATTCACCACGACAACTTGCACCAAAGGCATCTTATAGAGATCTTCCAAAATTAAATCTCTTAAAAATGTTTGGATATTTCGTCTCTATTATGTAACTCGCAGCCACATAATTGAAACCATTATCAGCTACGACTTGAATTACATTTTCTGGTCCAATTTCTTCAATGCCAGAAGAAATAAAATTGACTACGTAGTTTGCATCATTCATTTTTTCTGAACATTTTGATTTCAAGAAAATAGTCCTTCTTGGATAAGCAACTAAAAGATCGATATGTGGGCGATTCCTTCTATGAGTCCAAATGTCGGACATAAGTGTACAATCAGTCTTTGTCCACGATATTTTTACCTCATGTATATATTCATCAACATGTTCCTTCAATGTTTTTTATAGTTTTGTTCTCGCTGTTTCACTACTAGGAAGAACATATCCAGATCCGTGATTTGCAATAATAACAAATGCCTCTTTAAACTCATCGCCTCATCGGACCTTAGTAAGGTGAAGGGCAGATTATTCATAACAATACTTTTCATTATTAATAAATTTACCACTTCTTTTTCCTTTTTCTTTACTATACTACTAATAGTTGGTTGTCCTCTCAAAGAAGAGGAATGAGAACCTACTAGTGTCGAATCTCCATTAGGGAATGATGAACTTGATTTAATGATGTAATCTGAAATCCAAGCTTTCTTGTTGCTCTCATTTCTTTCAATCTTTCGGACAAAGGTAACAACAATATTCTTCACATATTCAGGGACAGTGCGACATACTGCAACGTCACGCATCTTGACTTGAGCTAAATGATACTTTAAACGTGAAATCCCACCAGCATATGCTGCACCACAAAACTTGCAACAAACTCTTGTACCCTCTTCTTCGGCATATTCCCACATTTGATCCCTCTCCCTCGACATTGTATTTCAGATATAACTATAAATATATGGTGGATACATAATAATCTAAATTGAAGTTCTAGAAAGAAATAAATAAAAATTAAATTTGAAAAAAGAAAGAAAATTTGTCTTAAAATTGGTAAAAAAAAGTAATCTAAGAACTTCCTAATTAATAAGAAATAATCATGATTCTGGTGTTATGTTTATTAAATATGGTAATTTAAGAAATTCCTATTTGATTAGAAATAATCAAAGTACTTTAAGAGCATTTATTATTGAAAAAAAGTTTCTAATAACTTTCAGAACTGTGATTCTTGAATAATATTATTGCAAATTGCTTTTCCCATGGAATAATGATCGATCAACAAAAAACACGAAAGGCAACAGAGAAAAATGAGGAAATAACATGTGAAAGCAAAGGGGATACTTTAATGTCCGCCAATCAATCAAAGAGCTAAATAACCTATAGAAGAAGAAGAGAAAACATGCAGCAGAGAAAGAAGAATAAATTGACAGGTCAATATATACATAAAAAGAATACCCAAAGTCCAACAATTCTGAAAGAGAATACCCAAAGTCAAAAAATTCAGAAAAGATTCAAGGCCTTGTGTGTTTTGGAAGTTGAGAACCCATTGTGAGTGTCAAAGTGCCAAACCGACACTCACAATCAGTTCTAAAATTAAAAAACAAACAAGCCCCAATAGTGAATGAGAAACCTAGGCCTATTCGGATGGCAAGAATTTTGAGGAAAAGTTTGGAAAGAAAATTATTTCTAAAATTGCCTACCTTTATTAGACGCAAAAAGTATAATTAGAACCAACCTTATTCAAATTTTAACTAAAGGGACTTACAATTTATGATAATATATGTCAAAATTATATCATTTAGCATGAAAAAAAAATTCTAGATACCTAGTGGGTTATTTAATTAATGGCCCGATTATCAGTCATTAACTAAATAACCCACAAGTTAATGAAGAGATTAAAGAATCACAAGAATTTATGGTTGGAAAAAACCCCAAGTTATTTAATGAAACAGGGCCCTAAATAAATCAAAGAAATTCCACATTATTTAATGAAGGATCCCAAGTTATTTAATGAAGGAAAGAAAATGAAACAAGGGTTTAAGGAAGCAAGGGTTTCATTAAAGATTCTTCGGAAGAATCCCAAAACAGGGCCCCTCTCTCCCACTAAATAACCCAATCGAAAAACTCATCTAAAAAAAGAAATCGAAAAAAGCAAGGGTTTCATTTGTACAAAACCTAATTTATAAAAAAAAAGGATTTATAAAAAAGGATATCGTTTGGGTTTCTGTCTGTAAAAAAGGGGAAAAAACAAAGGAAATCATAAGGAAACAAAAACAAAATAAACTAACCCTTCTTCTTCTCCTCCTCCTCCTCCTCCTCTGATAACAAAACCGTGGAGGGGCAGAAAGGAGGTGGTGTGGTAGAGGAGTGGCCGGGAGGGGTGACAGAGAGGCGGCGACGAAGAAATGGTGACAGCCATAGTTTTAAATTTCGGTTTCGGCTAAAATTTCAGAGTTATCCGAAACCGAAATTTCAGCCGAAATCTCAAAATTTCGGGCGAAATTTGGTATTGACGCACAAAATCCCGGATTTCAGGGACAAAATTTCGATTGAAATTAGTCAACGCAATAAAAAATTATTATTTTAATAGAAATTTCGACGAAATTCCCGAATTTATTTCGGTTTCGGTACCTTTTCATTTCGGTCCTCACCGAAATTTCGGATTTCGGTTGAAATTTAAAACCATGGTGACAGGCGAGGTTTAGGGTTGAAAAGTCGGGAGAGAAGAGAAGAAGTCTTGGTTAGAAAAATTTCCCGCGATTGAGTGGTTAAAAGTTGACATTTTCATATTTAAAAGTCATGATAAATTCGTGATATATTGATTATAGGTGATATTTTCATTTTAAACAGGATATATATGCTTTTTTAACTTTTGTTGAATAATCCGCGAATTTATCGTGAGATTTTGAAAATCTCGGTGATTTTTGTGACATAGGGGACAAGTCAGTTTCAGAATTCTAGTCCTAGTTCTTGACTCTATGCGGCCAACTTTACTACTGACAATATTGTTCTAGCAAGCGTCGGGAGGATTTGTGTGTAGTGCAATTGTTGGTGGCCTTAGGGCCATAGTTTCTACCTATTCATTAGAAAATCGTGGGTCTAGGCTATATTCCCTAACTTGATGAGGTGATTTCTCAGGTACAGAGATTTATGGGAGTTGAGGGTTGGATTGAGCCATTTGTTAAGCGATCAACCCTAGCTGCTCAGTTGGGCAAATGATCACAGTAGTCGTGGTGGTCAATCTGCCCATGGTAGAGGACATCGTGGTTGTGGAGGTGGCCATGACTCAGGGGGAGGCCGTGGTATAGGTGGCCGTGGAACCCATTATTCTACTCACTATTGTATGGAGGGCTACTTAGTTGATTTCTATAATCTGCATCTAGAGTTTAAGGCCTCCTAGATATGCTAGTCATGCTTCAGTTGCTGCGTCTAAGAACCTAGTACCACCCCTCTTCTGGACAGGCTGGGCAGGGTGATTCCTTACTAGTTTCTCAGGCTGAGTATGATGAGTTCTTAAGATCAAAGGATAAAGGGAAGCAGCCAACTGCTACCTTAGATCAACAAGGTAGCAATTCCTCATGTTTTCTTTCTACTTCTGGATCATGGTTCATTGATTCAGGAGAACCCAACCACATGACTAGTAAATCTAATATGCTCTCTTCTTTTCAATTGTCCTTTCTACTAAGTCATAGTGTTACTTTGGCTGATGGAACTACCTCTCCTGTCTCAAGAGTAGGTGTAACTTCCCATCACTTAGGCCTTTCCTTATCTTCTGTTTCTTGTGTTCCTAAATTTCCCTCTAATTTGCTTTCTGTTAGCCAGTTAACTAAACATCTGAACTGTTCTATTTCTTTCTTCCCTTCTTGTTGTAGTTTCCAGGATCTGAAGACAGGGGAAAGATTGGTTCGGGTTGTGATGGATGATTTTTATTACCTCGACCAGCTCAGGGAGAGTGAGCTTTACGAAGCTCGGTTAAATCTTTTCAGTGGCACTGGCCTTTGGGCAACCCATCAGTGAGTCCTGTCAATTTGGAAACACCATAAGGTGTCCTTTCCCTCCAAAGTAATCACTCGGGCTTTTTCGTCCCTTTGAGTTAGTTCACTCTGATGTATGGGTCATTGTCGAACCTAATCTTTATATGGGTTCAAGTACTTTATTGTTTTTATTGATGACTGTTTAAGAATGACATGGTTGTTTTAAATTTTTTTTTTTTGAATGGCAACAAGATTCATTAAAAAACAGAGACCAAGAAGGTCCCTAGAGAGAAGTACAACCAGATAAAAACATCAAAAAATATACAATCAGCACTAAGGAGTAAGAAAATCGAACAACTCGAGGCTTACTTTGTGCACCCCCCGCTATCGCTAGACTATCTGCTTCACCATTGGCAGACTGCCACACATGCTTAAATGTGATTGATGCCATTACGATTCTATCAAGAATTTCATCAAAATAGGCACCAAATCTCTAGCGAACAGCCTTCGAATTCCGAAGCATTCTGATAACATCGAGGGAATCCCCTTCCACCACCACCTTATGCATGTCCACATTATTGAGCATCTTGATGCCCTAGTGGATTGCGCGAACTTCCGCCTCATTTGCATCTGCGACTCCAATGGGGCCTCTAAAAGCCCATATCATCGCCCCCTATTAGTTCCTCAACAGTCCGCCAATGCCGGATGGCCCAAGATTTCCCATACTAGAACCATCAAAGTTCAGTTTTAGCATTCTATGAGCCGGTGGGGCCCAAGCCTCAAACACTTTGTGGACATTTCTACTCCCCCCGCAAATCCCTCTCCAACCATGACATAGGTCGTAGGCAGATACAAATCTAAAGCATGGTAATTTTGTCACCCGTGAAATCGTTAAAGCAATCGCATAATTCGCATTATTGAAGATGAACCGTGCTCCCTTAGTGTGCCCCTTGAAGATCCTAGCATTTCTTTCTTTCCATAGTACCTAAAATGGTTGTTTTTAATGAAAAGCATGATTGTTTTTCATGAAAGATCGTTCAGAAGTATTCTCTGCTTTTCATACCATTTACTCTGAGATTTGCAATTAATATTAATGTTCTATTGTTTACATACTGACAGTGGATACTTTTCTACTGGTGATGGTTTTCAACCTTTTCTAGAGTCGCACGGTATTCTTCATCAGTCTTCTTGTGCCTATACCTCCCAGCAAAATGGAGAGGCTGAGAGGAAACTCCACTATCTTCCTAAAATGGCCCACTTTCTTATGTTTCAGATGAAGATTCCTTAGCCATATTGGAGTGATGATGTGCTTAGTGCCTATTTTATTAGTAACCAGCTCCCCTCTCTGTGTTGGAGAACACCACTCCCTTCTCGGTACTTCATCCCTCTGGTAATCCATTTTCATTGCTCCCATGGGTGTTAGGTTGTGTTTGTTTTGTTCATAAGTTATCTCCTCGATTAGAGAAGTTAAATTCTCGCTCCGTGAAATGTGTCTTTCTTGGTCATTCACAGACACGGAAAGGATGTAAGTGTTACAGTCCCACTTTGCGCGGATCTTTTGTTTCTGGTGATGTCACCTTCTTTGAGACTACGATGTACTTTTCTAACTCTAAGGTTGATTTTGTTTGTGACACTAGAATGCCTCTTGCCATTCCTTTTTCTTCCTTGGATGTTGCACCTTCTTCGTTGCAAGTTTATACTCTTGGCCTTCGTAGGATTTTACAGCCTCATGCGTCTGCCTCAAATCCACCACTACCCAACTAACTGCCTTCCCAATCTGACAGATCTCCCTCAGGCAATCAGCTGCCTACAGTTCCTTTTAATTCCCCAGTTATTTCTCGGACTCGCTCTCATACTTTTACACATCCTTATCTCTCATTTTGTCTCTTATGATAGCATTTCTCCTTCCTATATGAGCTTTCTTTGCCATATGTTGTTGTCCCTAAATATGTTGCAAAAGCATTAGCTCATCCAGGTTGGCGTGCTACTATGAATGATGGGATTGATGCTCTTCATTCCAATCATACTTGGTAGTTGGTTCCGCTCTTCTGGTGCTCAAGCTGTTGGTTGCCGATGGGTTTTCTCCATCAAGTATTTGCCATATGGTACCGTTGAGCGTTTGGAAGCCCATTTGGTTGCAAAGGGTTACACTTAGACGTTTGGGATGGATTATACAGAGACATTATCTCAGTGGCAAAGATACCCTCTGTCCGAGTTCTTAACTCTTTGGCGATTAACTGGGCGGGCTACTGTATCAGTTGGATGTGAAGAATGCGCTTTTACATGGTGATCTCATTGGGGAGGTTTAAATGGAGCAACCTCCAAAGTATGTTGCTCAGGAGGAAATGGGGTTAGTGTGTCGTCTCCGTAAGGCCCTCTATGTACTGAACCAGTCTCCCAAAGCGTGGTCTGGGAGGTTTAGCACGGCCGTTATGCGCTTTGGTATGAAGCACAATTTCGTTGATCACTCAGTATTCAGTTCTCATTCTGATGCTGGTTATATCTTTTTAATAGTATGTGTGGATGATATCGTCATTACTGGAAATGACAAGACATGCATATGGAAGCTAAAAGTGTTCCTTCAGACAGAGTTTTGTACCAAGGACCTAGGACGTCTCATGTATTTTCTAGGAGTAGAGTAGATGTAGCATATTCTCGAGGTGGTCTTTCCTTGTCTTAGAGAAAGTGTGTGACGGATATATTAGGATCGTAGTTATAAATTCCGTTCCGTTCCGTTCCGGCCGGAATTTCACCGGAATCCGGAAGAAACAGGCGGAATGTGTTTTTTCGTCCGGAATTCCACAGTTCCTGTTTTTTTTCTCTTCTTGTTTCTTTTTCTCCCTGTTTCTGCTTCCCGGTCCTACTTCTTGTTTCTGCTTCCTGGTTCCATTTACATGTAAAGTGGAATGTGTTGTTTCGTCCGGAATTCCACAGTTCCTGTTTTTTTTCTCTTCCTGTTGCTTCTTGTCCCTGTTTCTACTTCCTGGTCCTGCTTCTTGCTTCTGCTTCCTGGTTCTATTTACATGTAAAGTCATTTAAGTAACCATTTACTTAATATTTACCTATAAATAAGGGAATACCCCCCTTTTGGATCTATTAAAAACAGTTTCAAGACCCAAATCTAAAAGGATAAAAAGTCAACTTTCCAGTTCTAGTACAAAATGCGAAAAAATGGGTCGGGTCAAAATCCTTACTTCCAAACGATGGGGTATTTTTCTAATTTTAAAAATTCATAAAATCTATCATGTCCAAGCATTATTAAATCCCAAAAGTCCGGGAAAAAAAGTCCCAAAATTTGGTCTCTAAAAATTTTTCATCTTGTTAGGCACTGGTCAACACACTGGTCAACATGCTGGTCAACATGCCTTTTGGGACACATATTTTGGACTGTTTATTAGTTTTTTATCATTTTCTATTTATTTTTTATTTTTTGGGATTTTTCTCATATTTTTTAATTTTTTTTTTGTGTGACCGAAAAGTTTCGACCGGAATGACCGAAATTTCGTTTCAGTGGCCAAAACGGAATGGCCACTGAAACGGAATTTACAACTATGATTAGGATAGATGAAATCCCAGGGAACGGAGCCTGGTAAGGTTCCTATGGATCATAATGTGAAGCTATACCCAGCTCAGAGGGAGTTGTTGGAAGACCAAGGCACCTAATAGGAGCCTGGTTGGCAAGCTAATCTACTTGATTGTGACTAAAAGAACAGGGGAATGGTTGGGGTGCATCAAATTATCTGTAAGGTTCTTTGTGAAGGGTCGGAAAATCCACGATAGTATAGTTTCTACTTTCTACTAAGAAAGTGATTAGCCAGTTCATGAGTTCTCGTCCTGACATTTCCTATGCAGTGGGAGTGGTTAGTCAGTTCATGAGTTCTCGTACTTCCTATTGGGGAGAAATTCTTCTTATAGTTAAGTACTTGAAGAGAGCTACTGGGAAAGGAATGTTCTACAGGAAACATAATCATGTGAGGTTGGAAGCATTCACTGATGTAGATTGGGTAGGATCTCCAGCAGATAAGAGGTTGACCGCATAGTATTGTACCTTCGTTGGAGGGAATTTGGTGTCCCGGCGGAGTAAGAAGCAAGATGTGGTCGCTAGATTTGGTGCAGAGGCAGAGTATCGAGCTATGGCTCACACATGTGGAGAGTTGACCTAGTCGGGGTCACTTTTGCCTAATATTGGAGTTCCTTCCTCATCTCCAACATCATTGTACTGCGACAATAGAGCAACGCTTCATATCGCCTCCAATATAATCTTTCATGAAAGGACGAAGCATATTAAAGTGGATTGTCACTTCATTCATGAGAAGCTCCAAAATGGAGAGAATTGCACTATGTTCACTCGATCTTGAGATTAATTGGCTGATGTGTTTACCAAACCATCGGGAAAATCTAAATTGAGTGAAATTTGTGACAAGCTGGGGTTGTATGACATATACACTCGAGCTTGAGGGGCTGTTTGAATGGTATTTTAGTCTTTGTAATCAACTTATGTAACCCTAATATATATATATATATATATATATATATATATATATATATAGAGAGAGAGAGAGAGAGAGAGAGCGAGAGAGAGAAAAGTGTTTCTAAGCACGTGCTTAGATAGCTTATCTAAGCACGTGCTCAAAAACACATGTGGCCCACATTTTTTGGGGGATCCAAAGCATTCATTTGGAAGGCCCTTCCATGGATAGGGTGTGTTTCAAAAATCAGCCTTATAGGATCATCCTAACCCAATCAAAGGTGGAGTGGAAAATGGACAAACAATGTGTGTCCATGTTTTTGCCCATTTTTTCCCTCAACAGATGGCAGGGTTAGGATGGTCCTATAGGGCTGATTTTTGGTACACACCCTATCCATGGAAGGGCCTTCCAAATGAATGCTTTGGATCCCCCAAAAAATGTGGAGCCAGATGTGTTTTTGAGCACGTGCTTAGAAACACTTTTCTCATATATATATATATATATATATATATATATATATCGTATTACATGAGAGGAAGCCTAACAGACTCACTTTCCCGTCTCTTTCTCTCTTCTTCTTCTCCATCATCACCATCAACATACTCTTTTCAAATGGAAGCAAGGGTCACTGGTAGAAAATGTGAATAGATTGAACAGTGGTGGGGAGATTCATTGGCAGATATTCACTAGCTAACCACAGACCAGTAGGGAGATTGTAACTGAAAGCCTAAAATGTACTGTTGGCAGATAATCAAAGGGGTTGACTTGGACAGGAACTTTTAAGAAGAGAGATGATACTGCCTGAATAACATAATGGGATATAACTAGCTCCTAATTAATTAAACAGCAATTTTAAAATTACACTTCCACTCTAAAATGTACTGTTGGCAGATAATCAATGGGGTTGACTTGGACAGGAACTTTACCGAAGAGAGATGAAACGGCCTGAATAACATAATGGCTCCTAATTAATTAAACAGCAATTTTCCACTTCCACTTGATGAGTTGCTCCAAGAAAATAAGAAGAGAGAGCATTTCCATAGACAAAAAGGCATAGAACTAACTTATCTAATGTAGGAATTCATAATGTATACCAGTAGTAGAAAAAATGCAAACAAACCAAAAAAGGAACTGAAACATCGGACTTGCACAATAGAATGGCCATAAGAAAGGCAGGTACGACAAGTGAAACCCAGTAGCACGAAACAAGAAATAGAAGAAATCCATAAAAAAAAGGATAATTCCGCACAAAACAAATTCAAATGGAAGCCATGCAACATACTTTTCTTTCCACTCCCAAACTCTGCTTGTAAACTCATCCCTACTTAATTCAGTTCTTTTTATGCCTTCAGATGCAAGCATTCTTTCCACGACCAACTGAAGAAATAACAATAAAATAGAGAGTCAGGATGTACAATGCAATAAATATATCCAAAACTGAAGAGATTTACATTTTTACACCACGAGCACATGGTCACAAGCTTGCTATTAACAAATCAGAAAAAGAAAACTAGAAGACAATAACATTTAAATGGATAGAAGTTACAAAAACAAATCAAGTTTAACCTTAAAATAACAAAACTAGTTGATTTTTAAATAAAAAAATATCATGTGGTCATGAGCTTAAATATGAATAACCTAAAAAAGGAGAAGAAGAAGAGAATAATGAGTATAAGGATTGAATCCAGAGGCGGGGGGGGGGGGGGGGGGGGGGGTTTGAGGGGGGCAAGTCCCCCTCCCCCTGAAAAATCTCAAAAAAATCTTTGCCTGCTTTGAAAATGCCTAAATAACCCTTTGCCCCCTCTTTATTTTCCCTATTATCGTGAATGGGGCAAAGGTCCTTATGGCAATTTTTTATTTTTTTTGAAAAGTGACATATTTATTGATACCATGAAAGATACAATGGGGACAAGAAGTCCCTAGTAACATTACATAGCATCTGTATAGACAATTCAGGGCATACCCTGAATTACCAAAGGAGTATTGGGACTATCAATCCTGCATATTTGATGATCATTTTACTCTTCAGATGAAGCACCGTATACTTTCCAAAACCACCCGTATATCTCTTCCAGTTTTAGGACACCCTCCAGGACTTCCCACCATTCCTTACTTTCTTCAAAATACAAGATTAAAATTCCCCAAGTGTATCATCCATATAACCTATTACTTAAGATTCATTCTACTTCTTTTTCATCTTTACTTTTTCTCCAGCCAGACATACACTATGTTCCAACTTCAAAAAAACCATCTATCAATTTTCCAAAACATATTAACAAAACTAACCCTTAACTCGAGACTATCATGCACATTCGCTCAGCTCCACCATTAGGATCCCAATATCCAATTCCAGTTCCATATCATCAGGGAAAAAATCCGAGGCAGGGAACCTCTTCCACCGGGTTCTTCCGGATAGGTATAAGCTCTACTATCTTGCGAATGCAAAGGGTTCGTTTTGCCTCCCATTCAAGTCGTCTTAAGTTATTGATATACTCTAACCAGCACCGGAAAAACGGAAGTTTATACACCGGTATACAAATCTCCTTTATATTGAGTTAATTGTTAAAGGGAAGAACTCTTTGGCAATGAGTTTGTAGTCCTCCTGAAATTGCTTCCACTGTCGCTTGATAATCCCTTTAAATCATTCCGGGATGGTGGGGGCTTTCACCGAAGCTTTTGCAGTATTGTATTGCAGGCTACGAACCCATCGACGATGCTGAAAACACTCCGTGTAATCTGGAATCTCTCTCTGTAATCTCTTATAGGTACAGGGAGCAGAAGAAGAAGAGGAAGGATCAGCCATTCTCTTAACCACTAGATATGGGTAGTACTTACCTTTGCTGAAGAATATGAACCGACCTAATAAATTGACCTACTCTCCCAATATATACCTATAATTAAATAAGGCCCATATCTTTGCGTCCTTGGGCCCACAATCTCTTCTAGATAGTATCAGTTGTTACAAGATTTTGTTTCTTCCCGAACAAGGCAAGTCTTGATATCGACAAAAAGAGTCGTCGCCGCCAAAAGGAGCTGTCACCACAAATACCATATGCCAATTCACAAGTGTCCTTATCCTTTTTCATTCTACAAGATAATAACCACCAAAACCATATATACTCCTAACTTACTCAACCCTCCCACAGAACAGAAATGTCCAAAATTTTAACTAATAAGAGGCCTATCTTCCAAATAGAAGGCCAACCTACCAAATAGGTGAACTCCTCATCCACAAGAAACGAGGAGATTACGATGCAAGGCAGGCTTACCAAATGAATCCAAGGGGGGCCAACTACTTTTTTCTTTTTCTTGGGCAGGGATCCCCTACAATAGTCTGCATCAGGCATTTTTATCTGGTGATTCTTCACGCAACCCTCATTACTACTTTCCGGAAGGGATGTAATAGTTCCTTTTCTGTAAGTACCTAAATATTTCCTAACTCCTGCAAAACGTCCTTTCCTTGACCAAGTGCGAAAAGGACTAACATGCCTTGAATGGGTCTTGGCCAGAAATTTCTTAAACTTTAACCCAATTCCCGTACTAGGCCTATTAAGGGATAGTCAGGGTCACAGGCAGGAGGCCAATCTGACAAGGAGGGAGGTTTGAAATTTGAATTCAAAGGGGGGGGGTCCAGAGGGTCCAACGGCTCCCCGGCCAAGGTTTTCTGGTGAAAGAGCGGGCGGGCATTCCGCCTCCAACACAGAGTTTTCCGGCATTTGAGAGCCAGCAATCAAGGGGCCAGAGCCTGATAGGAGTGTGACTCTTTATTCAAAGACAATGAACCCCTATTGTCCAAAGATTCAATTCCGATTGTGTAAACTTGTCCGGAAACTTGAATTTGAATAGAGGGTGGTACGAACTTCCACCACGGAGTAAGAATCTTAGCAGAGACAAATGTCATACATTGGTTGTGGCTCCCTTCCATTTTTACTTCTAGAACTCAACCAAAAAGATTACCTAGAGCTTGAACTGTTGATGTGGCCCATATATGAAGAGGGATGCCATAAAATCTGACCCAAAACTCCTCCAGCCCCGGGGAAAAATCTTTGGTCCAAGGAAGAAGCGAATGGAATCGATCTTCCCACATATCATTGCCTTTGTCCAGGATCGCTGTGGCTTCTTGTTCCGATTCAAAGATAAATAAACTCCGTCCACTGATAAAAGACATGGGCATGAAAGGAAAGGGAGGTTCCAGACTCTTTTGGCCCACTGCCAAATATCATAAAGATTATCGTTAGCCGATATAGAGAGGGCCGGAGATCCAAACTCTTTAGTTTTTCCAATTGGACAACATCTAAGTGACGATAATCTTGATTCCACCTCCTTTCCCGAAATGGAGAGGACCGGAGAGCCTATCTTAGAGATAGTGGAGATTGTCCCTGAGTCGGGCCAAGGATCATCTTCATTAGGATCCGATTCGGAATCCAGATCATTGTATTTCTTACCCAGGGGCTGAATCCCATCCTTTCAGGCATCTGACTCTCAACTAAAATTAAAATATTGACAGGAGGGGCACCACCAATCAACTAATTCCCCATTTAGAACCCTCTTTACCTCTCACTTTTTCCTTTCCTTTTTTTTATCCACTGCCATGATTTTGGGGGAGTACTTCCAGGTGCATGTTTCCGATTCTGTTGCTTTTCCCATCGACAATACCGCCTCCATTTGAAGTTCCGATAAGTGCAATCGTCGCAATACCAATCCCCCTCCATTCGTGTTCCTTCTTTAAAAACCCTAGATTGATATTCTTCTCTCTACCTCTGCATCCTCCTTATGCCAATTTATGTAACAGAACTGGGTCTCTGCAAAACCACAAATCCATAATTTCAGAGCAAAACTGAAAACCCCAATTATCACAATTTATGATCTTTCAAAACCGCAATGTATGGTTCTCTCATTCCCCATCACAGGCTCACGGCGATTTTTGAAGATTTGGGTATGTTCCTCTCTTTGAAGATTTGGGTATGTTCCTCTCTCTCTCTCTCTCTCTCTCTCTCTCTCTCTCTCTCTCTCTCTCTCTCTCTCTCTCTCTCTCTCTCTCACACACACACACACACACAGTCTCACAGTGTCCCTCTCTGTCTTACTTTATATGGGAATGGATATGGTGATCACATATTTCAACAGGAACAGTTAGATGAACCATTGTCGTTTGAAGGAAATGATGAGTTGTCCATATAATGCTTGAGGAAATATGCATAGGGTGGTGGATTGTTCTGATTTTTTCATCATCTCAAGTGTCTCTGCAACTGCAAGATAGTGTTTTTCCCCGGGAACACAGAAGGTGTGTGGCCTAACTTCGGGGATTCCATTCACAGGAAATATCTCTCCTGGCTAACACTCTAACAGAATAAAGATGCTTAAGGGAATCGAGAAAGAGGGTTGAAGCGGACTATTGGAGGCGTCGTTAGGGAGGAATGAATGTATCTTGGTGTAGTATTCGTTTGTCCTCCTTCCCAATCTCGTGAAAGATAGGAGAACAAACGTAGATTTGAATGTTGCATCCCCTCGCACATGAATAATGGCACTGTTTGTTTTAGATTTTAAGAATCGATTGTGTCTAAAAACGATTATTGGACTCAATTTTTTTTTTTTAATTTTGAGTCCAATGATCAGTTTTGGACTCACAGTCGGTTCTCAGGAAATCGAAAAAGAGGGTTGAAGTGAACTATTGGAGGCATCGTTAGGGAGGTATGATTGTGTCTTGGTGTAGTATTCTTTTGTCCTCCTTCCCTATCTCGTGAAAGATAGGAGAACCAACATAGATTTGAATGCTGCATCCCCTCACACATGAATAATGGCCCTGTTTGGTTTAGATTTTGAGAATCGATTGTCTAAAACTGATTATTGGACTCAAATTTGTTTTTATTTTGAGTCCAATAATCAGTTTTGGACCCACAATCGGTTCTCAAAATCCAAAACAAATAGGGCTTCCCCCTCTCTCTCTCTATTGGATTCATTTCAATGTGGTTTCAATTTTGGAGTTTAGGTATCGATGGAAATCTTTTATGATTTTATAGGGAGATGGTTCATGGAACGGGAAGAAGTATTTTCCTTACTTCTAAAGCAGTTCCCGTATTGTGAAGGGAAGAAGTTTCTTTTCATATTAACTCTTACTTTGACCTAGATGCAAGGAATTTACATCCATTTTTGTCTGCTAACATATCTGTTATTTGACAAAATTTATGAAAAAATATTCCAACATGTTGCTTTTATGTGACTCATCCTGGCATACTTCTTGTCAACTAAACAATATCTGTACAACTAATAAACTATTCCACTGATTGTTTGTTCACCATATTGGCATCATTTGGTGGGCATGACCAAATATATATTATTTTTTAAATTGAAATTTGTGTCATTTTTTTTATTGTTATATATCAACTATTCTTTGCCTCTCCTTCCTCCTCCCCCCTCCCCCCCCCCCCCCCCAACACAACACAAACACACACGGTTCAAATTTCAGGCTCTGCCCCTGATTGAAGCAATGAAGATTGAGCAGTTTTAACAAAAAAACATATAACGGTACCATTTCATATGCATTTCGCTACACACAGAACATTGGTTTAAATAGTGCTAGTGATTTGGAAAATAACAGGTATTACATACCGTGATAACAATTTATGTATTAATAATGGCTTTAATATAAAGCTGTTGTCATGGGAAATAATGCCCACTCTTAAGGGTTCATATAGTATGTACACCATTGTTTCGGGATAACTCCTTTACTAAGGTATGTCTATTTCACATTATTAGGATGAGGCCAATCATAGATAGATCTAACGACAAGCTGTAAATAATTAAACTATGAATATAATATATAAATATATATACACTTTTGGGACCAGAGCAATGAAAGAGGCATTCAAATCTCTAGTCATAAGGTGGCAAAACAAAAACACTTTCCATAAAATGCATAAGTTCCAAGTCAATAATATCCCAAAATTCCTAAAAGAAGGCCATAGAAAAGCAGTCCGGCGTGGGAGCTTTATCCATGTCCATGGAAAAGAGAGCAAAACGGCTTTCCTCTCTAGAAAAGAGGGTTCTAGTTTATCCACCTCTAAGGGTGAAAGGTGAGGGAAGTCGTCGTAGTAAGTGGCAGTTCCATAGAAAATTTCCAAATTGCTATCTCCGGCCTCAAGCCAAACCACCCTAGATCTCAGACTCCAAAAATTTTCCTCTAGGTCAGTAATTGATACAGAACGTGCGGCGTGGATCAAATCTTTTATTTTTAAATTCTTATTTTCGTCATTTTATTTGTGGTATTTTTTGGGACGTCAAATCTTGTTCTTTTAGCATGATTTTGGTGTTTTTAGAAAGGTTTTTCGATTACCTATCTAAAGAGCCCAAGATTACACTATTTGGAGTTGATTTGGCTAAGTTATAGGCAGTTTTAGGATATGGTATAGTTATATTACGGGATTACTATTTTAGGAAAGTTTTAGTCATGTTTCTTCTTTTTATTTATCTTGCTTTAGTTAAAAGATTGAGAATAATAGTTAGGCAAGAATTTAGGGTTGTTATTCTTAGGTTTTGGCTTTTTATATAATGTAATGACATGAGGAAAGAAAGACAGATTTGAATAAAGTTTATTTTTGGGATATCTTTTGTGAAGAACATTGGCTCGTTCACGTGGGTGAAGGAGCTTCGCTCATGTCATCTGTCATCTGTTACATTGGAGCTTTTCTCCAAACCGTGGCATGGGTTTTCAAACCCCCACGAGTTTATTTTAGTTGCTTCTTGTGTTGATCTTCATCTTGTGTTGCTGCCTCTCAGGCTCCCTGCGTCAGTAATAACCATCCATTCCTTTTTCAGGACATTCCTTCCAAGTCTGTCCACAGTAGAGAGAGGACCAAACTCCTTGAGACTATCTAGAGAATGGATATCGACCTTAACTTTATCTTTTCTAATAGAAAGGTCGCAGAAGCTATATTTTTTCCAATTTATGTGTGGTAGACTTGAGAGCTTTAAGTTCACAGATGCATCTAATGCTAAAACTACCCTTGAAAGAGTTGTACTTCCACCATTTGAAAACAAAATGTTGAACTTCTCAATACATAGCCAAACAATTTTAAATCGCACTGGAAGAAGCCTTCTCAAGACCCCCCCTCCATTCCAAAAAGAACAGAGGAATAGTTGGGGTACAGCAAATTATCTCTAAGGTTCTTTGTGAAGGGACGGCAAATCCACGATAGTATAGTTTCTACTTTCTACTAAGAAAGTGAATGACCCTGTCAAGGCCTTACAAAACATGGGTACGTCAAAATTGACTTAGAGAAACTGTATGATTGATTGGAATGGTCCCTCCTCTTATAGACCCTGAAAAAAATTGAGCTCTGGATTAAAATTAAGATAATAGAGACAATAGAAATTTTGGTGCATCTCATACGATCACTAGTCCGTTTTTGTGGACCCTTCAAAAAATGGGCTCTGGATTAAAATGAAGAAAATAGAAATTTTGGTGCATCTCATACGATCACTATTCCATCATCATAAACGGTGGGGAAGTTGGTCACTTCATGCCATCAAGAGGGCATAGACGAGGAGACACAATTTCCCCTTATTTAATCTTGTAGCGGGGTCTATGGCTATATTCTTATCAAAGCATGTGAACAATAGCTTCCTCCAAGCCCAGGAAGTTGTACCCAGGGGACCGTAGAAGAAACGACTGGCCAAAAAATATAGAGAGATAAATCCTTTCTATGTGGTATCAATAGGAATGAGGAATCAACCTCTTCCCTAGCTAAAAATAAAGGGATTCATACCCTCGACCATCCCCATAAGACATTTGGGCTTTCCCTTGAAAGGTACGGCCCTCAGTATCCACAATTGAGATTCCATTATCGAGCAGAATGAATCCAGAGTGGAGCCATGGAAAGGTAAACACTTCTCTTTCGTAGATTGAATAACGCTATTAAAATTTAAAAGCCTCTCAAATATTCGTAATTTATGTCACTCCTTAAGATCGACCTCTGGTGGCAGATAAAATTGATAAGATCCGAAGCAATTTCTTGTCGAATGATGATCCGTCTATCAGAAGTATGAATTTAGTCAGCTTGAATCATGTCTATCAACCCAAAAAAGTGGAGTCTTGGCCTTAAAAGCAGCAAATCCAAGAACATGGCCCTATTCTAGGGATTCTGTATTTTCGGATATCATGAGACAGCAAACCATCTGTTGATTGAATGCCAGTGGACATCCCAGATTTGGACCCATTTCAACAGTAAATTCAAATTAATCATTATCATAATTGATATTCTAGTCTCCGCGACTTTTAGAATTGGTGGCATCGCTACTTTGAGCACAAAAGAAAGAAATGCATTTGGTATATCCGTCTCCCTTCTATTTGTTAGAAGATTTGGAATGAGAACTATAGTATTCATGAAGAAAGGAAATAACAGCTAAAAGAAATTATAAATGATATAAAAATTAATGTCTCAAAGAGGGAACAATACTCCTCATTCATTACCATAACTGATATTCTAGTCTCCGCGACTTTTAGAATTGGTGGCATCACTACTTTGAGCACAAAAGAAAGAAATCCATTTGGTATATCCTTTTCCCTTCTATTTGTTAGAAGATTTGGAATGAAAACTATAATATTCATGAAGAAAGGAAATAACAGCTAAAAAAATTATAAATGATATAAAAATTTACTGTCTCAAAGGGGGAACAATACTCCTCACTAAATGTTTGGGAACGTGCCATGGTTTTAAATTTCTACCAAAACTAACACAAAATTACCTTAGGCCACGTTTGGATATCCACAAGATTTAGATTTGGATTTCTCACATTGCAGTTGAGATTTGGAACTGGATCAGATCCTTCGATTTCCAAATCAGCTACAACAGTAAAAAAAATCCGATTTTCAGATCTGTTCTGCAAAACATTATTTGGAAATCAATATTTGTGGCAATTACCTTCACCCTCGCTACTCCTCGACCTTGCTGCTACAACAACCCTCCCTCCCTCCCTCTCCTGAGACATCTTTATCTGAGGAGGAGGCTTTGTCGTCCGGCTCCTCATAAATGATGTTAGGATCGGCCGGCTCATCCTCGGAATCCGAAAAGAAAACAGAGAAGGAGAGTGCGCCACCTTTCTCCACATAGTGTTCATATGTTGTCTTCTCTCTCCCACCCACTGAGGATGAAGTTAAACAGATAAATTTGGGTGAGGGGAGGACCAGAGTTCATGTCGAGGGGGCGGAGGGTGTTGCCCGCATAATTGCAAAGCCCTCCCTCCCTCTCTCTCTCTCGTAAACATCAGCATGAGGATGATTGATGTATTTTGTATCCAAAACTCAAATCCAAATCCAAATCCAAATACAAAAACATGAGGTATCCAAACGTGGCCTTAATGTTTCTATTTCCATCCCCACTGAACAAAATCTCGATGGATTCATGTCACTTCATTAATTCGATCGAAATTTCGACCAAAATGATCGAAACGATTTCAATTTAAAAAATATACAATTGTTTTTTCTCAAAAAAGAAAAAATAAATCTTGCCCTAATCTGCCGTAAATCGAAAAATAAAATAAAATACTTGCAAGTTTCAAGCTGAAACTCGATTTCCTCGTTGTTGTTGTCATCTTTCCTTTAATTTGTTGCAATTATAGATAAATTGTCATTCGGATGTAAATGATGCAAATGATGGCGTCAATACTAATTGCAAAGGTAGAAAACATATAAGATTTTTTTTATCTTTGTCAACATGCATTGTGGTCCCTCCTAGTTGAATCGAAGGTGGGCCCAAATTTCATTCCAATATGAAGAGTCATGGGAATTTCAAATTTCAAAAACTATGTATCATACTGTTGGATATAGCGTATTTGCCTAAGGGCATAGTTATCATTGTACTTCTCTTGGCTTTATATAAATACATAAGTGAGGGAGAGTTTTCCCTAACTCACTAGTTTCTTCTTTTCTCTTTATCTTACGTAACATGGTATCAGAGCCCTAGGGTTTCCGATCCCTAGGGAGAATCACCAACCTCCATCTTCTCCATTTCATCCACCCAAAGCCAAATCCAAATCCATCTACCGCAACCCTCTCCCATACGGCAATAACCCCCCTCCTCCCATACGACAATACCCCTCCCCCATACGAGGAAAAAAAACCCATACGGAAAAACCCCCTCCCCCATACGGAATCCCCCCCCCCCCCACCTTCCCATACCGAAATACCCCCCTCCCCCTCTGTTGTACTAGTTCACCCCAGATATCTCTTATGCAGTTGGGATAGTTAGCCACTTTATGAGTGCTCCACGTACCTCTCACTGGGCAGCGGTAGTTCAAATTCTCTCCGCTATTTGAAAGGGGCACCGGGAAAAGGCTTGCTATTCAAGAAAAATGGGCATGTCAAGGTGGAAGGATTTTGTCATGCAGATTGGGCAGGATCTCCAGCAGATAGGAGATCAACCACGGCTTATTGCACCTTTGTTGGCGGCAATCTAGTATTGTGGAAAAGTAAGAAATAAGAGGTAGTTTCGAAGTCCAGCGCCGAGGCAGAGTACCGAGCTATGTCCCATACGAGTGGGGAGCTTCTTTGGTTACGGTCCCTCATGTCAGAGATTGGTTTTTCTGCAGCTTCTCCAACTCAGCTTTACTGTGATAATAAGGCTGCGATTCACATAGCCACCAATCCCGTCTTCCATGAGAGAACCAAGCATATAGAAGTTGATTGCCATTTTATTCGCCAGAGAATCCATAGGGACAAGATACATGTTTCCTTTACTCGATCTGTGGACCAGTTAGCAGACATTTTCACCAAATCCTTGCCTAAGTCAAAGTTAAATGATATTTGTAGCAAGCTGGGAATGTATAATATCCACATTCCAGCTTGAGTGGGAGTGTTGGATATAGCGTATTTCCCTAAGGGCATAGTTATCTTTGTACTTCTCTTGGCTTTATATAAATACATGAGTGAAGGGGAGTTTTCCCTAACTCACTATTTGCTTCTTTCTCTTTATCTTACGTAACACATACTAATTGTATGATGGATCTCTGGCTAAGCACAGAAAAGGGGAAAAATTTTTAAGCGGTTTTACTTCGCATCTCATTTCATTAAAGTGAAGAATGATATTTCGTAGGCAGCATAATTGGACTACACAACAAAGTAATCATTTCTTATGCATGGATTGTCATATCGGCATGCGACCAATAACACCTCGTAACTCTGTGGCATTGATATAGAGTTGGGGTCCGTGGAGGGATGACTGGTTGTTGTACTTTCTTATTTTATTACATTGTAATTCTTTATTGACTTTATTGTTCCAAACATGTGCAAGGGCAACAACACGTGTTACTAGGTATTTGATGTGATTAAGCCACTATAAATGGCTTTCTTGCTTCTGTGATGGTTTCTAAGTATAATGAAGTACTTTCTTATACTTCATTACATTGTACTTTTTTAATGACTTTATTGTTGCAGACATGTGCGACAACGCATGTCACTAGGTGTTCGATGCGATTCAGCCATTATAGATTGCTTTCTTGCCTATGTGATGGTTTCTAAGTATGTATTTGTGCATATTCTAGCATTTCCCAAAGTTGCATCATAAAATTTCATCCTTTGCATATGTTTCCATACGTTTATGTGATTTTACAAGATTTTCACCAAAATTTTCACGGAAAACCAAAATGTTTCCATTTCTGTGCCGACCGAAACCGAAATTTAAAACCATGAATCTATTGTGCCACCACGTATACAATCTAAAGGGAAGGGTTTCCAAATATAAAAAAGCAAAAAGTTGCAACACATTATTTCTTAATACCACTCTACAACCAAACAAGCTATTTGTCACCACACCAAGAGTTGAAGTACAAACATAGCCAAGCCCATTCCTTATCTCTGATTGGAGAGATATCCAGGCTCTGATCCCACTAACTCTAAGCAGAACATTGAAACCCATGTCTTGCAAAGAAGTGTCTTCTTTAAGATAAAAGAAAAAAAAGCGGCAACTTCAATCAAATCTCTCCACAAAAAGACTTCCAAGACAACGCTGCCTAAATTAATGTTAGAATAAAGACAAATTCCATAAAGAATTGTTTGAAGGAAGGCCATGACCATAGTCATTCTTTATAGCTCACAAATATTTGATTTTACAAAATTGGCAACAAACATTTAGAAACAAAAAAAAAATCTACAGAAATAGATACAGAATGATAAAAATTTATCTCCAGACAATAAGATTTATGGCAAACTTCTTTTTTTTCATATGATTGGTTTTACTCCCCTTGTCCTTAATCTTTTCTTTGAAGTTTTAGCATCTATTGACCATAAAAGGAGAATGTCTAATAGTCATGAATCAAATTTCTAAAGTCAAGGGCTCAACGCCCATGTGTTACAATTATTTTAAGCAGAGAAAATCAGTGCAGTAAAATGGACACGAATATTCAAAACAGGCATAAACAAATTTTAAATCTAAAACATATAAACTAAAACGGGTACAAATATTTGGGCATTTGATATGTAAAACTATGATAAGATAAAGGGTCTAATAAAATTTGGGGATTCAAGAAGAAAACATTTAATCCAGCTACAGATACAAATAGCCTTGTTTAGGATCAAGGATGGATCCTAACCTGAGTTGCAATACCAGCATGATCAGTCCCAGGAAGCCAGAGTGTTGGCCTCCCCTTCATACGTGCATACCTAACCATAATATCCTAGCATAACAAACCACATAAAAATATGTGAACAAGGCATCGATCATATCCTCCTGAATGCTGATGGATCATAACCTAGAATGTGAACTGTAATAAATCCAAATAAGTTAAATGTTTAAAAAATGTAACCATACAACCCATAGATGTTGAAGCCTATAGCCCAAATTACAATAAACTTGTCAATGAAAATTAAATTCTCATAATATCTATGTACATGCTCCATACCTAATGAATGCATCATTCACACATAGTAGTGAGCAAAGCACACAGAATGTCAAGTCAAACAGAATATGGAGATAAGGAATCATAAGGTAAACAATTAACTTCCTTTCAAAACAAAATAGATGTATCAAGAAAAAATTTAAATACTAGTATGGAAATGGCTCTAGAAAAAATCTTCAAGTTTCCTAAATACAACAAAATTATGGTCCTGATCAGCCCTAGTACCAGGGTCACCTGATCAATGGCATTAAGGTCTTCCTTTCCTTGATCATAGCATGCCTTTAGAGAAATCATCGGGATAGAAAAATGTCCTATGCTGCTAAAATGAAAGATGGAATGTCATGTTCTTGAATTTTGACTCTAGATTTCTTATGGTAACCGAAGAGATTAAAATGGTAACTCAATTAAGGATGTAACTGGAAAACAAGGTCCCTTGAAATTCATGCAGGAACTTCCAAGAGTCATAATTTTGCTCCAAAACGTCGCTTTAGGCATTCTAAATCAAAAAAACTAGGTCACTTCAAACTAATGCGAAAAATTTCAAGAGGCATAACTCTGGTCCTGAAAGTATGGTTTAAGCATTTTATACCAGATTCGCATTTTATACCAGATTCCTGAGATCTTTCCAAAAACAACACAAACAATTTAAACATATTTCAAAATTCTTGTATTTGGACCTCAAAAGGTACCAAGAGTTCAATGACTAAAATTGTGGTGATTTTTAATTAATTTGAGTTAATTTTAATTAGTTTAGGAAGCTCTCTAGTTTGGAAATTTGTGAGAACGGCTTAAGTTTGAATATAATTCTACTTTCGCTTTAGGAGTTATTAAATCTTAAGAATTTAGGTCTATCTAGTTTGGTTCAACGGCTAGTTTCAGGTTTAGACAACAGTCGAGATCTTTGTAGGGCATTTACGTTAGGGTTGAGTTTTACTTTTATATATAATAATTTATTCTGAAAATTGAGACACATGTTTTCCTCTTTTGAGGGAATTTTTGAACTTGACTCTTGTTCGATGATCAGTTGATCATCTTCATCGATTTTCTTGTTACATTCTTTTTGACGTGCTTGATATTGATCTAGCTCTGAGATTTCAATGTGTCCATTAATAATGATTTGAGTAGTTCATTCAATTAGAAACAGTACAAGCATAAGATATCCAGAATGATGTCTTTAGCAGCCCTCCAACAAGTATTACATGCACATTTCATTTAAGTAGCATCACCATATGTATTCATGCACCATTCATTTAAATAGCATATCCATAGTCAATGCATATTGGGAAGGGAATACCTTGATCCAAGACAGTGAATATTTTCTTGTGACGGGTTTTAATTCTATAGTTATGGATAAGCCTAAAACCTATACATGTATAGAAGGAGATTTTATATGATATGTGGGTGTGTATTTCCACCAAAATATAAGAGTACAGGGAGCTCACTTATTTGGACGATCCAAGCTATTCATTTTTAAGTCCCTGTCGTAGGTGGTGGTGCTCCAAAAATCTTCTCCATAGAACCCAAATCCAGAATCTCTTTTTAGTGACGATAACACCAAAATATCAAGTTGGCTCATCCATCTTTATGCTAATCGTTACAGGCCTCTTGAATCTTCTCTTCCCTTATTTTATATATACGTTATTTGATTTCTCGTTTTTGTTTGTGTGTAATGCATTTAGAGGCACATACTTCTCCTAGGGGTTGATTGGGCCGTGGGCATAAGGGTCATTATGTCACAATCAATAATTTGATTCATTTTCAATTAGGTCTTGCTCTAGCCTCTTTAGGGGTTAGTACTTCCTTGGAACCTTAACACATGTATTCTTTACCTGCTTATGCATTCATAGCACAAGACTTAACTACTCACGCTGCATTATATACTCATCACTGATACATTGCAGGGTTCATCATGACGGGAACCTTTGCCCATGGAGTTATATTCTTCATTCGAGATTGCCAGAATAAGGATAATGTATTGGCAAGAATGTTACCATAAAGAAGCCATTAAATCTCATATTGATGAGGCCCGTCCTAAATACACAGAAGAAACAACATAACAACTTAAGGGAGGGGCCCTATCATAAACATAAAGTACTTGCAATAAGCATGAAACTAGATCAATAATTAAGTCATTTTGCGCTAAGGTTGACATTTTTAAGTTGAGGTTTCCACAGAAAGACACCTTGGTTCTGGCAAAAAATATCACAATTACAGGTACCTGGGAGCATACAGATGGAGGTTTATTTCAAGATTTCTTTAAGTCGCCAAATTTTGCTAACTTGGCACTAAATGTTTGGAATTGGATTTGCAAATCTTAAACTTCTTATGTTACTCATTTTTATTTTTATTTTTGGTTTAATAGTGTGCAGCCTCATATTGGTTCAGTTATACTTTGGTCATCTGATTTCTATTTTGATGTAAAAGCGCTCCTACCTGTATTATGTAAAAGCACATGAACGCAGATGAAAATCTCAACAAAGAAAACAGACATCTGTATTTGATAGAAAATACATGTAAAATAGGTAATCCAATCAACAACAGTGGAAATCCAAAAAATATCAGTGCACATCCAGCATTAAACTACATAGAAATACCAAGTTTGTTGAAGTTTAATGTTGAAATTAAGAAAACAGCTCAAGCATCTACTTTGTCGAACCTCAAGAGTCACGAACATTGCATGCCCCATATGCAGTGAGCCAGTAACATTCGGAGGCGGCATGGAAATGACAAAAGGATCTCCTCCCCAATCAAAGTTTGGCTTGAAATACCCTTGAGAGTCCCACCTAATATCCAATACTAGCTCATATGTATAATGCCAAATAGAGGTCGAGCAAATATATTTCACAAGAAGAACTAATTCAACAAGGTTAGAAGTGACTGAGAAGAAACAGGATATGTCTGGAATGAAATATATACCCCGGTTTGGAACTAGTAGCTAGTACATGGGCAAGCATTACTTGTTATGGGAGTAGAATGAACTCATTTTAAAACTTGAAGCCTTTGTATTCTGACTGAGCATTTTCAATTATTTGACTTTTCGAATACATTACGCAGTGGGTCAAACAGCACAAATAAAAAAGAAAAACAGAAAAAACACAAGGAAAATTGAGGATATACATTATGCAGTTTCCTATTAATAAATCTTCGCCATTAAAAAACAGATATATGTTATGCAGTTCCCTACATATTCAAATAAATTGAGGATTTATATAACTTGCAACGAAATCAGGGCAAAACACAGAAGTATCAGACAGTATAAGCTGGTCAGGGCAACTAGAATTAATGGTCCAGCATCATGTAACCAAATGCCAAACAATATCTCCATATGGGAATTGTAACGACCACCCTTATTATTATTATTATTATTATTATTATTATTAGAGAAAAGGGTTTCTGCGCTCGAGCACAGAAACAGGCGTGGGGCCACATTGGGGCGTGGGGGGTGGGGGGATCCAAAGCATTCATTAGATGGGCCCTTTCATGGATAGGGTGTCCACAAAAAATCAGCTCCATTGGATCATCATAGGGTGTCCATTTGTGGGGTGGGAAAATGGGCAGATTAGTGGACAAACAGTATCTATCCATTTTCACCCCCACAAATGGACACGCTATGGGCTATGGTGATCCAATGGAGCTGATTTTTGGTACACACCCCATCCATGATGGGGCCTTCCAAATGAATGCTTAGGATCACCCCTCCCCCCCCAATGTGGCCCAACCCCTGTTTCCTGCACTCAAGCACAGATAAGCTATCTGCGCTCGAGCGCAGGAACCCTTTTCTCTTATTATTATTATCATTATTATTATTATTATTATTATTATTATTTGAAGACTAAGAAGATGCCTGATGAGCGGAGGAAGAGTACATTAGCACCTATATATAAGAATAAAGGGGATATTCATAGTTGCATTAATTACCGGGGAATTAAGCTAATGAGTCAAACCATGAAGCTTTGGGAGAGGGTAATTGAGCATAGACTAAGAAAAGAGACTAAGGTATCAGAGAATCAGTTTGGCTTCATGCCCGGATAATTGACTATGGAAGCTATCTTCTTGATTAGGCGGTTAATGGAGGGATTTACAGAAAATAAAAAGGACCTTCATATGGTTTTCATTGATTTGGAGAAAGCGTATGATAGGGTTCCCAGGAGCGTTATGTGGTGGGTCTTTGAATGGAAAAAAGTGCCTACTAAATATGTTGATGTGATTAAGGATATGTATGATGGAGGAGTAACTAGTTTCATAACCAAGGATAGACGTCTAGTGAATTTCCAATTACAATAGGATTGCACCAAGGAATAGCTCTAAGCCTTTATCTTTTTACGCTAGTTATGGATGAGCTTACGGAGGGTATCCAGGATGAGGTGCCGTGGTGTATGTTATTTGCAGATGACATAGTATTAATCGACGAAAGTAAATGCTAAGTTAGAGTTATGGAGAACTACTTTGGAATCCAAAACTTTTTCATGAAATTTTTCCAAAGGATTCATTTAGCCGCCCCAACTAGTTTGGGACAAAGGCTTTGTTGGGTTGAGTTGAGTTGAGTATTATTATTATTATTATTATTACTATTATTACGCTGTTCTAATTACATAGTGAGATCACTCAATCATATTGATAAGACACCCCTATTCGAAATGGAAATGATAAAGGTGCCCCTTTTCATCACTTGGGACACCCAGCAGCAGTGTATCAATGACTACAGAGGGGCTGATGTACTTCACGTCAGAAGGATTCAACTAATTTGATTGCCTGCTAGGTGTCCCAAGTGATGAAAATGGGTGCATTTATCATTTCCCTATTCGAAATTGTGGGACCAATTGATCTTGGAACTTTAATTCAAACAAGGGCATATTAGTAATATTATATAAGAGGAAAATTAGGAGATGATAAGAATTAATTTTGGAAACCCAAATCTCAACCCAAAGTGGTCGTACGCACACCCCACTTTTGGGAGTGTGCGCACGCCCAAGTGGGCCCCACTAATTGTTAAAATTAATTTAATAACTTAAGTTAGTTTCCAAATATTGTTAAATGCACCCTTTTTAAAGAGTTTGAATAGAGATGGACACTTGCTATTAGAGATAGGGTTAGAATAGGAAAGACAAAATTGAATTAGAAGTTTAGTTGGAAACAAATCACAAAATACCAAAAAAAGTGGGTTTCATAAAAAACCCAAAACGCGGGTTTCTCCCCACTTGCGCACGTCAAAGAAGCATGCCAAAAGAGAGAGAGAGAGAGAGAGAGAGAGAGAGAGAGAGAGTGAGAGGGGGGGAAAGAAGAGAGAGAAGGGGAGAAGGAAGAAGAAAAGAAGAGGAAAAGAGAAGAAAGGAATAAAGAAGGGCTAGGGTTTCGTCAAATCGATTTTTCTCTTTCGAGTAAATCCCAAAACATGTCTTTTTTGTATTTCTTGGTTTAAATTCGATCTTTTTGTTTTTGTTTGAGTTAATTTGATCTAATTAGGGTTTACAACATGTTTTCTTAAATTCTTTGGTTACTTTAAGGATCAAGAACCTTATTTTGGAATTTCCTTTCAAAATTTTTTTTTTTTTTTTTAAAGTGACTTGATATATTCATACCATGGAATTTACATGAAAGTGACTAAGGTTCCATTTGAAAAAGCCATGCGTGTGATCTTATTGGGAAATTGCCATAGTTTTCAGAGAAAAAAAAGCACTTAAAAGTGACTGTTTTGTATAGATTTTAGTGAGTTTTTGAACCCCTAACTTTTATATGTTGTTTTTCATGTAAAGTATGATATGTGGGTATGCCGTATATGCGTTGAGGTTTTATTTTCGTAGAACTCAGCGTATAATAGCTGCTGTTTTTCGAATAATTTGTTATATATTTAACATGTGGTATGTATATGTTGTTGTTAATAAAGAATATGGTATGTTAGCATATTATATGAGTTTTAAGAGTGTATTTCCCCAAAAATCAGCATATAAACAGTGTAAATATGGGCTTTTTTCTTTAAAGATAACAGCAATAAATATGGGATGTTTTGTAATGATTTCTTTATTTATATACTATACAAGTTATAGGTATTGGCTTATGTGAGGTATGTGTCATATACAGGATATTCACAACTTGCAAGGAGCTGATTTCTATAAAAATCAGCAAGTATTATTGAGTTTAAGGACTGTTTTTGTGTATTCTATCATATAAAATTATTATATGGGGTATAAACATTATTTTTCAAAGAGGGTATGATATATATATAATATATATGTATATAAGCTAAAATCTTCAGGGCGTTATTTTGATTAAAAATCAGCACTTAAGGTTATAAAAAATTAAGTTTTGATAAGAATCGTAAATACGATATAGTTACGAAAAGCTTCTTTAAGGTGGAATGTTATATTTAGGTTTGTATGTGAGAATAGTTTGGAAATAGATTTAGTGAGGGAAATAGAATTAAAAAAGATTTAGTGAGGGAAAACAAATAAGTTAAGAGGAACAGATAGAATTAAAAAAGTATTTGAAACACTAAAGATAATTGGATTGACACCCTTTGAGACGTCATATTTACAATTGATCTTCCGAGTGACACATAGAGCTTCATACACATCTCTTTACACTCAAAAAAATTAAAGGAAAGTAATAGTGGACTCATATAATAATGGTTTCTTTAATAGCTTTGATATTATAGTTTTGTTCCCTATGATCATGCTCATGCCTTTCGTTACCTATATTTTAGAACTGCAAAAATAACCATCTAAAATAACTGTTTTATCATCTTTTTATTTTTGGCCGTGTGCATATATGCGATGACTTTGTGCCGCATTACTTCGGTATGCGATGGATATTGACCCATATATATATATATATGGGTATATATATATATATATATATATATATATATATATATACCCATATATATATATATATATATATATATATATATATAGAGAGAGAGAGAGAGAGAGAAAACGGTTCCTACACATATGTGTAGAGAGTTCTCTACACACTAGCTTAAAATACAGTGGGGGCCCACATTGTTTGGGTGATCCAAGCCATCCATATTAAAGGCCCTCATATAGATAGGGTGTCTACAAAAAATCAGATCCATAGGATCATCCCAACCCTACGATTTGTGGAGGTAAAATGGATGTCTTTAAACCTTTACAAATTAGTCCATTTTTTGCCTCCACAATTCGAATGGTTAGGATGATCCTATAGATCTGATTTTTTGTGGACACCCTATCTATGTGAGGGCCTTTAAAATGAATGGTTTGGATCACCCAAATAATGTGGCCCCCACTGTATTTTAAGCTAGTGTGTAGATAAGTTATCTACACATATGTGTAGGAACCGTTTTCTCATATATATATATATATATTTAGCAGAAGAGAAAAGGAGAGAATTATTTGAATTTCTCCCAAAATTCTATGAGAATTACACATCACTTTTTTTTTACTTTTTTTAACAAAGGCACCCATTCAACCCACATATTTTCAATCCTACCCCCTCCTTTATGGTTTTTAACAAAGCCACCCATTAAAGCCACATAATTTCAATCCTACCCCCCTCCTTTATGCTTTTTTAATTATGGAAACCTCTATAGATTGGAGGGCTAGGATCAGCCTATGGAAATGATTTTGCGGGCACAACCTATTGATGTTGTGTTCCATCACATGGACGGTTTGGATCAACCTATGATGTGGTCCGTACAGTTCTTTCTCGGCACGTGCATCTCACGGGGTTTTTTCCTAGTGTGTGTATATATATATGATGACTTTGATCCACATGCTTCTGCAAGTGATTGATATTGCTGTCGTGTATATACATATGATGATCTGGATTTGCGACCATATATTTCTTTATAAGATGTGATTTTTTACTGTATCTATCTATATCTTTCCACCTATACGATGTTTTGGTTTTGCGTCATTTTTCTCTACAATGATCTAGTGTTACCCCCTATGCATGTTCTCATGTCTTTTGGCTATCGTCCTCATGCTCTTATTGCGATTCTCATATTCATATTCTCGTTCTGTTGCCTATCTAATAATTGACATAAGGACCACTATTATAATGCAATTTCATTACTGTGCACTCTTATTATGTGAGCCCACTATGTGATCTTGTTCAACTCGTTCTGACTCAGTTACTACTCACAGGTTTTGTAGGAGACAAGGTAGGAGCTTTTGCAAACGAACAAACATGAGAAACACCTTAGGATGGGAAAGAACAATCGAATGGTTTTTGGAATGGTAATGTTGTCATATCCAACAGTTGTGGAGTTTTATCAAACTTTGAGTATTTAGTTTGAGTTTTTGGTTACAGCTTTATTTTAGTACATGGACATGGATATTAGTAGGTTGATTTTAAATGATGTAATAGACTTTTAATTCAATGGAATAAGATTGCTCAGTTTATTTTATTTATGGTTGGATCACTCTCGTGTGTTTAAAAAAAAAATCTTGTGATTTTTACTTGTCCTTTTTGCTCGTAGCGACCCGATGTGGATTTGGGTCGTTAGAGAAATCAAACATGGATGACTTACTTGCAAACCTCTTCTTCCAACTCACGTTCCAATGAGATGGGTAGCCATCATTGCAAAGGATGGCCACCTTTATTGAACATCTATATTTTGTAGGCTTTTTGTGTCTTTTCTTGAGATGCAATTATTCTTCAACATAAAATTCAGGAATCACTTCAGCAAAGCCTCTTGTGAGGAAGTTATAAAAATTATTTTAATTATTTACTTGCCAAAGGAAAAAAATAACAAAATAAGTCAGGCCATAGAATATAGTACCAATTATAAATCCGTTCCTCGGCTGTAAAATCAAATGACTTTGCTATCTCTGGAGAAGTAAATACCTCTTTCTCATATGACCCAACTGAAATAACAAAACAAATAACAAATTATAAGTAAAAACAAAATGGTTACCAGGGAACAAGAAATAAAAAGGAAAAGGTATAAAACATCAAAGAAAAGCTCATGGAATGCAATAGTAAGACCTGCCAAAGATTCAAATGGTATATAGGTGGAGAATTGTAGAAGGGTACGTAGGATATGTGTGTTTCAAGGTAAACCAAATTGCAATTGAGGAATTTTAAATCGCACGATTTAAATCATGAGGATTGACCGACTCCAAATATCAGAAGTGAAATCTAATTAACCATCAAATGAAACTCAAAACTGCAAATGTAAATTTCTCTATTGCAGAAATTTTCCCGTCTCTTGAACCAAGCCCTGCATGATATAACTTTTTAGCAAAAACTCAATTTTCAATGGAGTCGTGACAACTATTGCAGAAGTGACAGAGCCAATCTCATGGTAGAACCCTCGAGGTTGCTGCCTTTTTTCGACATCAAATTCCCTTTGGATTAAGGATTTCAATACCAAATTGCCACCATTTTTTGTTGGGTGATCCCAGCCCCCAAAACCCATTTAGTTGGGTTGTGTTGCTTCGATCACGCAGAGATGATGAGAGAATGTTGCTGTTGTTGACCTTGATAGACAACTAAATAGTGTAACCCTCCAAGATTATTTGGGTGAGATCCTTCATCCAAACAGCCCAATTGTTGCAATTTGAATTGAATGTTGCAAGTCAATTACTTGCCAGGCATTTAAATGTCATCCATTTCAATGATGCATTCAATCAGTTGGAGCCAAACACCATTACACCGCAATCTGATAGTTGATAATTGAACACCCGAATATTAAATAGACAGCCCAGGCCATCACGCATAATTCCAAGAGATCATACAGAATAAAATAAAGGAAAATGCAAACAAAGAAGAAAAGCAAAAAAGCCACAAGCAACACTTAGGATTTTACGTGGTTCACTGCATGGGCTACATCCATTTTTTTTAACTGAAGCATGACTACCCATATTCCAATCGAAAAGAAAACGCTATGTCCATTCAGAAACAGAAAAAATACACCAAGATCCACAGAAGCATGGTAAGAGTGATTTTGGTATCACCACACTTAACACGAATGCAGCGGTATACGTAGTCCCAAAAACCAAAACCGGAGTGAGGCTCAGTTAGTTCCTTTGTCTACTCAACCAGGCGACTCAGTATGTTTTGCAGCGGCTCAAGTAAATAATTTCTATAATAGTTTATTATAAAAATATTCACAAAAAAATCATCATTAAAAAAATCCAACAAACCTAGGTTTAGACTTTAGTGGCACTTTCAGAAACCACCATACTCAGCCCAGAAAATGCCCCAGTCAACTCAGTTGAATCAACAAAAGCCCACCTGATAAAATCCATCCTGCTTTTACCCAATTACTCGCCATGCCGAGTTGACTCAGCTCGAGTCCCGAGTCGGCCCGCCATGTTTTTGTATCATACACCACAAGACTTGCATTTATAGATATCAAATACTTCTCCTACTCAAACTCTATCTCTAATCAAACCATGAATCTTATCTAGAATAACTAGGAAACTAGTTCAAGTAAAGTAAATACTCCAAAACTAATAAGAAATCCAAAAAAAACAATAAATTGGCATACAACAGTATCTCACTGAAAAATGTGTGAAACAGAAAAAGGGAAGTAAAAGATAAATTTAAGAGAGAGAGAGCAATACACAGAATCCACAAGAAAAAGAATAAACAGAAACTGAAGAAAACTAAAGGATAGAAGAAAATTTACCAGCCGAAAACCTGCGATTGAAGCGCTTGAAGTTCCAGAGAGGAGATGAAATTCGAGGTTTGTTGCGACGAGAGAAAATGAGAGGATTGAATTTGAATCTATAAACAGAGCAAGTGGAGAAGATGGAGGGATTGGAAAACGCCATTGAAGAATTTCAGATGCTTCAATAATGGTTAGAGAAGCATTAAAAAGTCTGATAAGAGGATAAGAAAAAACCCTAACCCTAACCCTTAAGGAGAGCAAATAGGGTTTAGAAGAGAGGAGATTAGATAACGAGGGCGAGGGAACCAAATCCGTTGTCTTCTGCCTTAAAAACCTCGTTGCGGATTATGATTTATGACTACTCTTTTACACTAGATGGGGCTGTCCCTAGTAAGAAAAGGGGGTGAATATATCATTTTCATTTTTAAGAACGTTGGAGTTGGAAGCATCTTCTCAGAGTCTAGTGGAGTAATGGGACCACCATGGGTTGCCTATTTCCATTTTTCGTGTGGGGGAATTTGGACCGTTAATTTGGATGATCTCGATCGCTGATCAAGATTTGATCATGAGCATTCTAGAGAGAGCCCACAAAAATGGCTTAGGAAGCTTTCCTTCCAAGCTTGAGTATTATATTTGAGTCGTTGGGTAGTCTATGGGCTTGCCCGATGTTAGATTCTATTTGCCTTGTGTAGTTAACCCGGCCAGTAGTTCTAGCTCCTAGCTCGAAGTAAGCCCTTAGTTTTGAAAACTAAAGTAGATCGAGCAAATGCGTATGAACGTGATTTGACTTGTGTTAGAGTAAGGGTTGTTGAAAAGAGTAGCTCAGTGGGTAAATTAGTTAATTGGCGATTCGGATTTGCCATAACTGAATTAGTAGTATCAGCTACTCAGTGAGTGGAGACATTTGGGCGGTCTATCTCCTTGTTCTAATGCTGAAATGCGCATACAAGCTCGCTTTTAAATCTTGATTTCTCAATGTGCTGAATTTTAAGAATTACTTTTCTCAATTTTAAATTTTAAATTCATTAATTATTATCATTCATGAGATGGAGTTTTTATATGTGAAATGATAAATTCGCCCCTTTTCTTTACATGGGACAAGCAGCTCAAGTGTATGCGGCAATCAGGCCCGTTAAATCTTTCCCAATGAAGTACATTAGCCCCTTTGTAGCCGTAGATACACAGGAGCTGGCTGCCCCCCCCAAAAAAAAGGGGGAGAAGAGTGGGGAGAAGGTATATCACTTCTCTTTTATACAGTGTAAGTCTATACTATATAGGCATACAATCATCCAAACCGTCCATTTGATGAGACATAGTGTTAATGTAGGGGGGGCCTTAACCCACCGCCAATAACACCCGCCGATCTACCACCGGCAGACACACGGAAATACTTAAGATCTTGCACAACAAGATGGAGAAAATATATGCCAACAAACCACAACCACAAAGGGAGCTAATCAAACAACCAAGAAGACAAGAATATACATGGTTCAACATAATGGGCTAATCCACAAACAAGGCAACACAAAAAAATCCACTATTTAATACCAAGATAGTTCAATGTTACCTCCACCGGTAAAATTCATGGATAATACCCTTCTCCCCAACCTTTTATGCATTGTTTTAAATTTCGACCAAAACTGAATTTCCTAAAATTTGATCTTTCGCGAAATACCAGAAATTTCAGTAATTTCGGTCCGAAATTACGAGAAAATGACATTTTTTTTAAAAAAAATGTTACATAATTTCGGCCAAAATTTTGGAATTTCAGTCCCAAATTTCGAAGCTTAATAACAAATTTCGGATTTCGCTGAAATTTTGGATTTCGGTGGGGTTCGAAATAGGTACCGAAACCGAAATTTAAAACCTTGTTTCTATGTAGCTATAAAATAACCTCCAAATCTCTACACCGAGTACATGGAAAAACGCTCATTCGAGAAGTAGATGGAAAAACCTCGAACACAATGCTTGTGCTACAATAGGTAAAATCCAATGGATAAGAACAGTGGAAGAAGAAGATACGCCTTGATAAACAAGAGGAAGAAAAGCCCTTTTTGCTTCACCACAAAAAGGCCTTCCAAGAGCCCAAGAGGACAACCCTCTTTTGCCCTAAACCTTGTCCTCAACCTGAGTAGATGAACCTTGCTTTTGCTCCATCACAAAAGCCCTCCCAGGCCCCCAAGAGAAAACCCTCTTGCCTTGCCCTAGCCTTTTCTCCTCTCCTCTCTATATTTTTCCTTCTTCTTCAAACCCTCTCTTTCATATACAAAACCATATATATACTAGTAAAAAACCCGTGCGATGCACGGGCCGACAAAGAACTGTACGGACCACATCATAGGTTGATCCAAAACTGTCCATGTGATGGAACACAACAGAAATAGGTTGTGCCGGCAAAATCATTTCCATAGGCTGATCCTAGCCCGTAAAATCTATAGAGGTTTCCATAGTATTTTGTTCCTCTTCAGGTGCCTGAAATTCGTTAATATTTTGAAAGGTGTTATGAATCCGTAGTATTATGTAATATGTTAACAAAAATCCGTAGTATTATGTAACATATGCACTCAATCTGTAATTTCGGAAAAACAAAAAGGCCACTATGTTGACTTTGTCCACTTGTTTTATTAAAAAAGCATAAAGCATGGTGTAGGATTGAAAATTATGTGGCTTTAATGGGTGCCTTTGTTAAAAAGCATAAAGCATGGCGTAGGATTGAAAATATGTGGGTTGAATGGGTGCCTTTGTTAAAAGAAGTAAAAGAAAGTGATGTGTAATTCTCATAGAATTTTGGGAGAAATTTAAATAATTCTCTCATTTTCTCTTCTGCTATATAGTATATAATACTTTTTAACAAAGGCACCCATTAAAGCCACATAATTTCAATCCTACCCCCCCTCCTTTATGCTTTTTAAATTATGGAAACCTCTATAGATTGGAGGGTTAGGATCAGCCAATGGAAATGATTTTACGGGCTAGGATCAGCCTATGGAAATGATTTTACGGGCACAACCTATTGATGTTGTATTCCATCACATGGACGCTTTGGATCAACCTATGATGTGGTCCGTACAGTTCTTTGTCGCCCGTGCATCGCACATGTTTTTTTTACTAGTATATATATATATATATATATATATATATATATATATATATATATATATATATATATATATATCTGAGAATAGTTTTTCTAGTCGGCCCCCTAGGAAAGGAATTCTACTCCTCCCTATTAAGAATCGTTGGATCGTGGCCAATCTAATCTCAGCCGTCGAAAGTAAAAACCCATTTCACGAAAGAAAAGCAACGAACGAAGGAAACCCCTCTCTCCACCTCTCTCTCTCTCTCTCTCTCTCTCTCTCTCTGTTCTGTTCTGTGTGAGAAGAAACCCAAGCCACGATTCTCTCCCCTCTCTCTCTCTCTCTCTCTCTCTGTTCTGTGTGAGAAGAAATATGGGTTTTTGATCAAAACCGAAGGCACGATTCTCTCTATCTCTCTCTCTGTGAGAAGAAACATGGGTTTTTGATCAAAACCCATTTGAAGCCACGATTGCAAAACCCCCTAAAAATATGGGTTTTTGAGAAACCAACAAAACCCACTCTCTCTCTCTCTCTCTCTCTCTCTCTGTGTGTGTGTGAGAAGAAACATGGGTTTTTGATCAAAACCCATTTGAAGCCACGATTCTCCAACGAAAGCCACGATTTTCCCAGCGAGGGTTTCTTCAACGGGTTTCAAAACCCAACGACGAAGGAGGAGAACATCCATTTTTGCACCTCTGAAAAGACCATCCCGACCACTCCTTCGTCCCTCTCTGCCGGATTTTTCTCATTTCTAAGGTATGGTTTTTTCGTCTCTTCGCCTCTTTTCTTTTTTCTTTTTGCATTCAATGCCTGAATGGGATGATTTTAGGGTTTTGGAAGGCCATTTTTATTTCTTTTTCAGCCATTTAAAGCTGTAAAAATTGGTTGAAAATTTTTGTTGTGGTTTTTGCAATGAGAATTTTAGCCATTTTTAGGGGTTTCTGCAATGGAGCTCTTTTTTCAAGGCCATTTATCTTTCTTTTTCAGCTATTTAAAGCTGTAAAAAATGGATGTTCTGGTTTTTCCTATGAAATTTTCAGTCATATTTAGGGGTTTTGCAATGGAGCTATTTTTTTTTGCATTCGTAGGCTGAATGGAGTGATTTTACTGGTTTGCAAGTTTTAATTGGGTGATTTTACTTGTTTTCAAGGCCATTTATCTTCTTTTTTCAGGTATTTAAAGCTCATAAAAGTGGCTGTTCAGGTTTTTGCTATGAAGTTTTCAAATGGAGCTCACTTTTTGCATTCGTAGCCTGAATGGGGTGATTTTGGTGGTTTGGAAGGTTTAATGGCTGGAATTTATTTTTCCTGGTTATGCCATTGGATTTTATGAATGGATTTTTTTCCTCATAATGGTGTTGGATTTTTTACCTTCAGCTTGTAAAAAGGGAACTAGTGCCGTGTTCTTTCCTGCCCTGTAGTATCAGTATTGTCTATCATTGCTTTACTGAATGCTTGTTTCAGTTCTCAGTTGCACTTGAATTATGCACATTCTAGATGCATTGTGTCAGTTTAGTTTATAGTTTCTTTACTTGGCTTATGTTGGTTTTTGGTGTGAAGGTTATTTCAACAACGCCTATTGTCGATCATTTTCCTATATCATTAATTTGCTTTATTAAATTTCTAGTTTATTCTATCTGATTATGAAGATTCTGAAATGTCCTTTGATTGTGGTTTTTCTTATTAAAAGAGACTACTTGATGGATAGTAACTTTGAGCAAACTGTTGGGCTATCAATTGATGACATTGATGCTAATAGGTTACTTTTTGATGAGGAGGGGGAAGCTTTTGGTTTAATAAACAATGAATCTGTCGGCAATGAGTTACTTTTGGATGAGGAAAGGGGAAATCCAAATGATGATGCCTTACTTTCTATGGTCAACGAGGAGGATTGTAGTGGTAACACTAGTGAAGATGATGGTGAGAGTCATGTATATAAGGAACCCTTTCTTAACCAGGAGTTTGAAAGTGTAGAAGCTGCGTATGAGTTTTATAATATTTATGGGTTGGCCACAGGTTTTGGTATAAGGAAATCGAAGACCGAAAAGTCGAAGGCAAATCATGAAGTTATAATGAGGAGATTTGTTTGTGCTAGAGAGGGGTTAAAAAATACTAAAGATAAGAGGCAAGTAGGAAAAGAAGTGAAGTTGCATCGAAGTGTAAGAGATGGTTGTGGAGCGAAGTTGGAGATTAGAAAGAAAAATGAGAAGTGGGTTGTGTTTAAATTTGAAGCCAAACATTGTCATGAACTCACCTCTCCTGGCAAAAGACAAATGCATCGTCACAGAATAACTTCGTTAAGAATGTGGTCGCCAAAAATTTGATAGATACTCTTAGTGGACACGGGGTTCAATCTTCTAAAATTGCTAGGTTTCTTACTTCCGCATCTAAAGTTAGTGCTGTCACAGCACATCAAGTTGTGTCCCATGTGAGAGTATGCAGGCAGAATAATATGGGGAGAGAAGCATCCCTAGTAGTCCAACAGTTCCATCAGAGACGAGCAGAAGATCCAAATATCTATTTTGCCATGGAGATAGATAAGAAGGGGAATTTGCGATCCATGTTTTGGGCCGATTCACGGGCTAGGAATGCTTACTTGGCCTTCTCTGATGTCATTGTGTTTGATGTGACCTATAGGACGAATAGGTTTCAGATGCCTTTCGCACCATTTACTGGAGTTAACCATCATAGGCAATCTACCTTATTCGGATGTGCGTTGTTAGCAGATGAGAGAGAGGAGACATTTACATGGTTATTTGAGCAATGGTTAAAATGCATGTTTGGTAAAGCTCCTGGTTGTATTATCACAGACATGGACATTGCTATGAGAAATGCTATTAGAACCATTTTTCCAAACACACGTCATAGGTTTTGCTCGTGGCACATACAGAGGCACCTAGTTGAGCATATTGCACACATGCGAGATTCTGATAGTGAGTTCAATAAGGATTACAATAGGTGGTATTTCAAGAAAAACATACACAAATGTGAGGAAGAATGGGGAAAATTTGAGCAGAAATATGGGATTGAAGAAAACAGTTGGCTATGTAACATGTGGCAGCTACGGAGTCATTGGATGCCAGCTTATTTTAGGGACACTTTCACTGCTGGCATGTCATCCAGTTCACGTAGCGAAAGTATCAACTCATTCTTTGATGGATTTGTTAACCATAGCACTACTCTACAAGAATTCGTCGAACAATATGATAAGGCACTTGAAGATCGTCGAAAAAAAGAAGCTGAAGAAGATTTCAGGACAAAATCTTCAAACGCAATATTATTGTCTTCAAGGAACAAATTGGAAGCACAAGCTGGCAAATGTTATACAAGGTCAATGTTTACGCTATTCCAGATAGAGATGAAGGATAGCAATGATTGTTGGTTTGACTTATTAGGTGAGAATGACAAAGTGACAGAATGCAGTGTAGGATTGAGTGATGAGGAGACTTAGAGATGGTGCAAGGTTGTCTTTGAAGATGCTGAAGAAGGTGTGATGGCTACATGTGAGTGTGCCAAGTTCGAGATGGAGGGAATTTTATGCAAGCACATCCTTCGCATAACTTACATGTGCTTCACTATGTTACAGATTAAATGGCAGAGCATAGATGGTGTTGTGGACATCCCAACTTTGGATGGCAGAGCATAGATGGTGCATGTTTGTTTGTTTAGATTGTAGATGCTGTGGGCATCCATGTTCTTGTAATCCATGTGCTTTACTATGTTTCAGTTGTAACAATGAATTTCAGAAAAATATGGAATGAACTGTTCTCTATATCCTTCCTGTATTTGCTGCAATATGCGTTTAACAGATGCAAAAAATCTCTCCTATGAGTTTATTTTCAGGATATACCCTTCTTCCTCTATTTTATGTTGGCACTTCTTTTTGTTGTTTTTTCTGCCTTTGATAAAACCTCAATCCTCCTCTCATTCTAAACTTCTGTAGAGCTACATGGTGCCTCTCCTGAGCTGCTTCAATGTCTCATTCCCGAGCACATGAAGAAATAAATTTATAAGGTGGAGGTATAATTTGGTGGTTTTAGATTTTTGGATGCAAATAGCCTTATTACTCTTTCTACCTTGTTGGCCCAAGGGTGCATCCCAGTAGCTACTGGCCTCTGGGATAAGTGAGCTGTTTTATTATTATTAGCGCATATGGTGCACTGCTAGGCATACATACATGTTATAAAGTATTTTTGACTATGGATAGTTTCTCTAAAAAATTGAAGTTTCTTATCTTCTTGTTGGCTTTCCTGGTTAAAGACTATGAACTTATTGTTGAAGTCTTACCTGTACAAGTAGGTTCTTTAGGAATGTTTAAGAATGAGGCAGTTTCGTGCAGAAGTATCATTAGCCTCATGATCCCCAAGAGAGAGCTCAATCAGCTAACAATTTATGTCGACTTTTATCTGAGCAATGCAACATGCTGATGGTAATTTGTTTGCTGTATAACGTTTGTGTTTCCTTGTCGTTCATTGTATAGTTTATTTGCTGTTACAGTTTCAAGATGCTCCCTTTATTTCACATGGGTCAAGCTTATTTGAAAATCTTTCCTCTTATTATATAACTGTATTGGTCTTCTGTCCGTAAATAATTTTACATTTCTTGTTGTATCTTCCAACCCAGCTTAAAATCTTTCCTCTTATTACATTTCTTGTCGTTCATTGTTTACAGCTTACAATTGATTCTGTGTAGTAATAACTGAACCTAGGAACTAACACTCTGTATTTTCACAGATAGCTTCTGCTGATATTTCTCAGGTGACTGAGGCAATCAACTCTGGTTTTGTTCCTGTAAGTTTGACTCATTACACATGAAATGAGTGCTCTGAGTGCATGCCATTATGTATTGTTAGTCCTTTCAATTCATTTGCACTCACATGGGTGAAGCTTATTTGCCGAGGCCATAATCTTACCTTATACCTTGTTACTTCGGGGAAAAAATGGAGGCATTTAATTGGTAGAAAAAATTAGGAGCACATTTTGAATATATTGACAGCAAAAATTATGCGGAAAACCTATTGTCCAAGAGACCAAAAATTGCACATGCATCAAATGGGGCCCTCAAATGGGGCCCACATTACATCATGGCTTATTTTTCAATTCCTGTTGCTTATCACTTATTCTTGGCATTTATGTTTGGATCTGACCCATACACTTTATCTGTTTGCAGTGCCGGACCATCTCTATCTGAAAAGGAGCAGAAGGAGAAGGCTCAAAGGTGCCACTTTGTACAGGAGCTTTGAGGAAGCCAAAGACAGCTGAACACCTTCTCTCAATTCCCAGAGCCTATGTTCCGCTTCCTACAGAATTTTTATAAAAAGGTTGTATGTATTAGCTATGCTGATATTTTCTTGGTAAAGAGATTACAGCATTGGATGTAATTATAATTATATTTTTATAAGGAAGCAGGTAGGTCTGAACTGCTCAGATAAACCTTTATGTATTAGAGCACTTGTGCATAATGAAGATGGTATTAGATATTCCATCTCTCTCTCTCTCTCCCTCTCTCAATTTCTTTTATAGGTTATAAGACCTGGTTTTAGAGGCGAACTTTTTGAAGTTTTCTGTTTCAGTTATATTGTCATTTGGAATGAGTCTGTGGTAAGACTAATTTTGAACTTCAAATGGGCAGAAGGCAAAGTGGTCGGGTCGCTCATGGGAGCTTTGAACCTTACACACTTGATTTTTATTATTGTAATCGATTCACATGGTACCTGACCAAATCAATGGTCTTGAGCACTGAAGATATGTACCATCTACCATGTGCCGTGTAAAATGTTGTTCATCACCATTTTTTACTGAGACTCAGGTTAATCTCAGTCTTAAGGAAAAAATAATTTGAAAATTTCCTTCTGGATTTTTTTCGCACGAAAGAATATAATCTAAACCGACCTCGCTCAATTTTTATTTAGAGGTAACTTAAATTTATGATGAAATCCTTCTAAATTAACGATAATCATATCATTTGCCTCCAAAATGTTTTTCCATGCAAACCAAACAGGGCCAAGTTGCACGCTTGGCTGTAAATTTAGATTGGTGTAGCTTCTGGTTAGTAGACATGAGGCAGGGATGCCTTTTTTTTTTTTTTGATGGGTAAGCTAGGGTTAGGCATACCCCTACCAAAGGCCTGCCTTCAACAGTTGAGATCGATTCAAATTGGACTGTAGACAGCAACAAGGGGGACCAACCCCAGAACAAAATGGTTGGTGGGTGCTTTTAAAATACTCGAACAGGTTGAAATGCAGCAATAAAATGGTACAGGAAATCCACTAAAAGGCCACACCGTAACGAACAGCTATTGAAACAAAGCTTCATTGTGCCATTGCTAAAACACTAATAAAGCATCACATAATAGTCAACCCAATTTACAATGAAGTGTCCAAAAAACAAACATAAACATCAAAAAAATATTAAAGGTTAAGTTCATCCAATCATAACAGCTTTAGGGTCATGGCAATCCAAGATAACGGCCTAAAACTTTTGAAGAGATACAATAGAAGAGGTACCAACAAATCAAGAAAAAAAGGGCAAGAACTCCAACTGCTTTATTCCACCCCTTCTCATTCTGTGGGACTTTCGAGCGTCGTACCAAGAGCTTCAATTCAGCTAGCGCTTCATTCGTCTCTTGAACCGACACGTTCAATCTCGATACCTCATCTCCCAAGCTTCTTAGATGGTTATTGGATTCCCTCTGCCACCCAACCAAGCTAGATAACGCATCTCCCAAATCAGCTACCGCAAGGGCTGTCTCTTGCGTCGACATGTTCAATCTGCCTATCTCTTCTCCCAACCTTCTCAAATGGTTATTGGATTGCCATTCACACCTAAAATCCGGGTTGTTTAACACATCTTCCACCCATAAAAAATAATCGCACCTCCAAGTAATACCATCCTACGCGTTATACAGATGTCAGTTCAACCTCTAAAATTGCCTACAAATAAAATATTACTTAAACCATCTTTACTTACGTTGAAATGACATGAGTAGAAGACCCGTTCTTGATTACCATGCACATTAGTCTCGGCTATTTTCAGAGTAGCTTTCTTCTTACATTTACATTGAAGCACGGGGGGGACTCTGAACAAGGTTGACCTTCCATCACCATTGGAAGATGAAGCCATCAATTTCTTTAACCTCGTTGCAAAAAATAAAGAAAATATTAGAAAATGAACCCTCATATAATAAAGCAAATTAATGATATAGGAAAATGATCGACAATAGGCGTTGTTGAAATAACCTTCACACCAAAAAATAGCCCCACGATTCCTAATACAGCCTTTAAATGAGTTTTTCTCAACCATTTTTATGAGCTTTAAATGCTTGAAAAAGGCAGAAAATGGCCTTACAAACCACCAAAATCACCCCATTCAGGCTACGAATGCAAAAAGTGAGCTCCATTGCAAAAACCCCTAAAAATGGTTGAAAACTTCATAGCAAAAACCTGAACAGCCACTTTTATGAGCTTTAAATGGCTCAAAAAGGAAGAAAAATAGCCTTCAAAACCACTAAAATCACGCCATTAAACCTTGCAAACCAGTAAAATCACTCCATTCAGCCTTGCAAACCAGTAAAATCACTCCATTCAGCCTACGAATGCAAAAAAATAGCTCTATTGCAAAAACCCCTAAATATGACTGAAAATTTCATAGTAAAAACCAGAACATCCATTTTTTACAGCTTTAAATAACTGAAAAAGAAAGATAAATGGCCTTGAAAAAAGAGCTCCATTGCAGAAACCCCTAAAAATGGCTGAAATTTTCATTGCAAAAACCACAACAAAAATTTTCAACCAATTTTTACAGCTTTAAATGGTTGAAAAAGAAATAAAAATGGCCTTCCAAAATCCTAAAATCATCCCATTCAGGCATTGAATGCAAAAAAAGTAAAAAAGAGGCGAAGAGACGAAAAAAACCATACCTTAGAAATGAGAAAAATCCGGCAGAGAGGGACGAAGGAGTGGTCGGGATGGTCTTTTCAGAGGCGCAAAAATGGATGCTCTCCTCCTTCGTCGTTGGGTTTTGAAACCCGTTGAAGAAACCCTCGCTGGGAGAATCATGGCTTTCGTTGGAGAATTGTGGCTTCAAATGGGTTTTGATCAAAAACCCATGTTTCTTCTCTCTCTCTCTCTCTCACACACACACACACACACACAGAGAGAGAGAGAGAGAGAGAGAGAGAGGGTTTTGTTGGTTTCTCAAAAACCCATATTTTTAGGAGTTTTTGCAATCGTGGCTTCAAATGGGTTTTGATAAAAAACCCATGTTTCTTCTCACAGAGAGAGAGAGAGATAGAGAGAGAGAGAGAGAGAGATAGAGAGAGAGAGAGAGAATCGTGCCTTCGGTTTTGATCAAAAACCCATGTTTCTTCTCACACAGAACAGAGAGAGAGAGAGAGAGAAAGAGAGAGAGAGAGAGAGAGAGAATCGTGGCTTGGGTTTCAAAACTCACACAGAATAGAGAGAGAGAGAGAGAGAGAGAGAGAGGAGAGAATCGTGGCTTGGGTTTCAAAACTCACACAGAAGAGAGAGAGAGAGAGAGAGAGAGAGAGAGAGAGAGAGAGAGAGAGAGGTGGAGAGAGGGATTTCCTTCGTTCGTTGCTTCTCTTTCGTGAAATGGGTTTTTACTTTCGACGGCTGAGATTAGATTGGCCACGATCCAACGATTCTTAATAGGGAGGAGTAGAATTCCTTTCCTAGGGGGCCGACTAGAAAAACTATTCTCATATATATATATATATATATATATATATATATATATATATATATAGATCATCCCAACCATTCAAACTATGGAGGCAAAAAATGGACTAATTTGTGAAGGTTTATACACGTCCATTTTACCTCCACAAATCGTAGGGTTGGGATGATCCTATGGATCTGATTTTTTGTGGACACCCTATCTCTGTGAGGACCATTCTAATGAATGGTTTAGATCACCCAAACAATGTGGGCCCCCACTGTATTTTAAGCTAGTGTGTAGGAAATGTTTTCTCGTATATATATATATATATATATATATATATATATATCTTATCTACTATATAGCTAGAGAGAAAAGGAATTTATTTTCTTTTTCTGTGAGATTTACACATCAACATTACTCTTTTACCATTAACCCATTTGCTGATATCTAACATCTATCTCTATGAGAAATTATTTGAGGGTAAAATCGTAATCTACATACGAAAAGTACCGACCCAAGGTACCTGTCTATGACAACTACGAAAAAAAACTACCAAGAAGAGGTAAAGACATATGACAATGACGTAAGAACTACTTTATATTACGCATGCATGACACTTGCAAAATATTGACGGATTTCGAACACCTGAAGAGGAGAGAAGGAATTTCTTTTCTTTTTCTGTGAGATTTACACATCAGCATTACTCTTTTACCATTAACCCCTTTGCTGATATCTAACATCTATCCCTATGAGAAATTATTTGAGGGTAAAATCGTAATCTACATACGAAAAGTATCGACCCAGGGTACCTGTCTATGACAGTTACGAAAAAAAACTACCAAGAAGAGGTAAAGATATATGACAATGACGAAAGAACTACTTTATATTACGCATGCATGATACTTGAAAAATATTGACGGATTCCGGGCACCTGAAGAGGAACAACAATTATGGAAACCTCTATCGATTGGAGGGCTAGGATCAGCCAATATCGATTGGATGGCTAGGATCAACCTATGAAAATGATTTTACGGGCACAACTGATTGATGTTGTGTTCCATCACATGGACGGTTTGCATCAACCTATAACCCGTTATAGATCGGAGGGT